>NC_084908.1:18232274-18358085 GCF_949316345.1 Pungitius pungitius | reverse complement strand
GAATGACCTCGACATACCTCTTTGGGACGGAGGATGACTCGTATGACCTTGAAGTGCATGGGCCCGTCCCTCCAAAAACAGCTCAGAACGTAGTCGCCGGGCGACGAGCTCGACTCCCGCACCAGGAAGTCTCCGTCCCTCTCGAACAAAGACTCGGCCGCCTGGAGACGAGTCAGCAGGCACACGGCGACTTTCAGGACACCGGTCTTAAGACGCCATTAGTTCTGACCCATTTGTACCGAATAAACCAACACCCTCCTCCTCCTCCTCCTCCTCCTCCTCCTCATCATCATCATCATCATCAACGCACAGCCTATTTCATTGAGTGTGTTTTTTCGAGCACCTCTCGGCTCAGCGGCCCGTGGAACCACGCGTGGCTCCTCGGGTCGTCGGTGCTGAGCTTCAGCTCCTCCTCCAGCTCCTTCTTGAACGAGTCCATGTCCCTCCGACCCCCGAACACCTGCGGGGGGGGGGGCACGCAGCGGAGCGCTCAGTTCCAAAAGCCCGCACGCCGTATGTGCGACTGGGATGAAACGGTGGGGGGGGGGGGGGGGGCCTACCTGGCTGAGGTACGCGCTGACGCTCCTCCTCTTGCTGGGAAAACAAGAGCCAAGAGATTATTGGGAGCTGCAGAACCAAACAACAAGGGGGGGGGGGGGGGGGGAGTCGCAGACCACTGTGCGCACTGTTTTTCATTTCAACGTGAATTGTACAAGAATGGAAGGCCGCTGCCAAGGTCTGGATCTGCCGTTAACCCCACAGGAACAAAAAAAAAACAACAACACCCGAGGCCTTTTAATAGCGTTGTTTTGTTTCCCGGCCTTCCTTCCTCCCCCCCCCCCCCCCCCCCCTCGAGCCTCCACCGTCCTGTCTCTGTAAACACGAGGCTGAACAGGGGGGCAACGGCTCAGAGACACCACACAGCTGCATCTTTGTCTGTCCCTCCGTGACATGGGTGGGAACGAATCCTTCACGTTGCCCCGGAGGGAGACGCAGAGACAGTGGTCTGACATTTACTTTTGTTTGGTTTAGCCCGGCTGCGACCCCCCCCCCCCCCCCCGCCCCGAAATGACTGATATCACAAACCCAATGACGCACGACACAAGGACGCACTTTGACACGTGGAATTGAACTAGTAAGCGAAGAATTACTTTGGTCAGATTTAGCTAAACTACCATGAGTCATGGGTGCTTCAGCTTTGGGAAAAACTGTTTCAGGCCTCACAATATCACATTAAGTCTAAAAATACAGGAATGAAATGTGTCCACAGCCACAGTTGCTCTAAAGCCCCGGCTGCTTGTTTTGTTGCACTTAAATATAAAGTTAAAGATAAAGAAAAACAGCCAATCTAAAAATAAATCTTATGTCATCAAATGAGTTGCTAATAAATCAACCGTTGATAGACTATGAGCGTGATTAGTATTAGTGTAGTATTATAATTTAACTTAAGAAAAGATTTAAGTATCACCATCACAGATTAAAGAATCCAAAATACCAAAAACGTTGAAACAAGGACTCAACATAATGACTCAACATAATTCCACCATAAAGCATTAATTCGGAGGGTCTGTTGTGTGATAAATAACTTATTCAAATATAGCCGCACGTTAACACCCAAACAGACTAAACTGATAAATCACATCTGGAGGATTCGTCACGCGCCTCCTGTTGGTCCAGAGACACCTGAGGACACCATGGGGACCCATACGACACGTTCCACCACGTCCTAAAGCACTCCGTTCAATATAAATGCGTTATTGTGAGTGCTGTGACACCTGGAAGCAAGTCGCCACCTGCCTTCTGCTTAACAAGAACTCTCGTCGTGTTGTGCGTAGAGATTGCGCAACAGGTAGATGACGTTGCTGCTCCAGGTAAGTTAATAAGTAAGGAAGCGAAACAAAGCCTTTGTTTCTCTGTAACAGACTAAAACGTGAGCATATTTAAATTCGGGGACAACTTGGGGGGGGGGGGGGGATGTCCACGCGCACAAAAACCTCAAATTAACCGACATTTGTCAAAGTTCACCAACAGCGAAAGTCTCGCGTTAACTGGCGCGATTAAGATGAAGTTCACCGTCTCTGCGGACGGTCCTACCTCTCGGGTCCTCTTCACAGCTCGCCCGTCCCGGACATGCTTCTTTGCTTCTCCCCCTCCCTCCGCCCCCCTCTTTTTTTAAAACGATTTTTTTGGTCCAAATCGGCGCCGCCAAACAAAACGGCTGCGGGTCTCCAGGCGTCCAGGTCGTCTCTCCGTCGGTTCCTCCTCCTTTCTCCTCCTTCTCCTCCCTGCGCTGTTCTCAGACAAGTTCCTACAAGTTCTCCGGAGCTTCTGATTCCCCCCCCCCCCACCTCCTCGCTTGGCATTCCTCGGATACCGACACAACAGCTGGACTCACGCGTCACCTGTGCGCGCGCTGGGTGCCCCCCCCCGACCCGGCCCCCGGAAGCGCGCGCCCCCCCCCCCCCCCCCACATGGCGCTTGGTTAAAAAGGTGACGATGACGATCTGACCAAACGCTTTATTACACACAAAACTATTGCACAACACACCTGGTTTCGACCATTTGTCAGCCAATCAGAGACGGCCGTGGGAGCTCTCTTAACTAATTGTGTATGAAAGAAAACAACTTTTAAAACTAAATTAAAGGGCTGGTTCACAACAAAATACAAAACATACAGTCTTGTTTAACCTATACTCACCTTTTAAATGATCTTGCCATGAAGGTAATATAAAGAGTTGTAGGTGCAGTGGTCTGGAGCACAAACCAGATGTGTGAACTAGACTCACATCTCAAGTTGTCGTCGTGTTTTTGCCTCTTGTTTACTATGAAATATATATGTATTCAACATAACACAGCTGCACGGTACGGGCTTAAATTAGTTTGGCAGGCGAAATGCTGAGCTTTGAGGAAATATAACTTGACCTCTAGGCTTAGCTGAATAAAATGTTTCATTAACGGGAAAACAAACTTGAATCATTTACTCCGACATGCACAAATGTTTATGGATTCTGCTAAATAAATGATTGAATGAAAAGAAATGCAAACATTTAGATCCCTTAGGATTTGTTGTCATGCGAACACCTCGTAGGTTTTACCGTTTGGTCCGACAAAATAAACTCAGACACTCTTTCTGTGAGTGTGCTGTAAATTTTCAGTTCTTTCCGGAATACAAACTGTAATCTTGACTCTCCCATTTCATTCCCTCCAACACTCCGGGAGAGAGTGATAATGAACAGAGCAATAAAGCCTTTGTAAAGGCGACGTTGGGGATTTACAACTTCCAAACACAAACACTGGCCTTTGACCCCCCCCCCCCCCTCCCCCACTCGGTCCTCGACACCAGTGTGACCACGATATCAAGGTGTCCCAAGGTGTGTTATTTACCGTGTTAGTCATTGAAAAAGCAGCCGTTCTATTGGCCTACGAAGGTAAGTATCCACAACATAGAAATAATGTCATTATATATCCCTGAAGGCATCTCATTCACATTGTCCAGTGAGCACACCTTCACAAACTGTGACACTTCATGAGGCACCAGTTGATCATTAGCCAAACCTGAACCTGAAGAGAAGTGGGTCACACACACACACACTGACACTAACACGTTCATCTCACCCGCGTTTCCTCTCCTGGCAGCGCTCCGCCTCGCTGATGACGAGGTCCTCGTTCAGGGGGCGGAGCTGCGAGCAGGAGGCGGAGAGGCGCTGTTTCCTGTCAGCGCGCTGGAGGCGGGGCAACAGGCTCTGACGGAACAGGTCCTTCCCCGGCTTCACCTGCAAGGTAAACGGTTGAGACCCAAACGGTGCTTTCAGGGCCGATTTGGGGGGGGAGGAGGGGGGGTTTAGAGTTACTGGAGGTGTTAGTGGTCTCACCACATCCGTGGACGAGCCCAGGGAGAACTTCCGGCTGACCCTCCGCTCCACTTGCACACCTGAGAGAGGACAAAAAGGGGCGTGTTGAAGTTCTGGATGTTTTTTTTTTTGTCACCTTCAGCCAGATGTGCAAACCTGAAAAGCATGTTTCCCCTGAATGTTGAACCATAACTCCTTTAATCCGTGCATTCTGTGAGGGCTCTGAATAGTGGATATTTTAGAAATGTCGAGTGATCCCCATGCCCGGGGTGACGCTTGCTAAACAACGATTTTTTTCCCATTTGAATGTTGAACGATTGGCCGGTGACGGTCACCAGAGTGCGGCTCCAGCCTCTGCCGGTGCCGTGAAAGTTGATCGAGGATGATCTCTCTGTGAGTTGCATCCTCCACCCCCGAATCCTTCAGCTCCCCGTCGGTTACGCTCAGCAAGCCCTGCAGAGAGAGAGAGAGAGAGAGAAGCCATTAAAAGGACCACGGGGGGGGATTGAAGCACGAAAGAGACGTAACGGAAAAGCATTTCGCTCATTCGCGTACCTCCAGACCGTAATACTCTCCCTCCAGCGCCTTGACGTACTGGGGCAGCCCGATCTGCTTCAGCCACCAGGCGATGGAGCGATTATTCATGTCTGAACAGCAAGAGCAGGGGGGGAGGGGGGGGGGGGTGGGGGGCAAAGATGATGGTTACATACCAGCACACATGAACACACGCACACATGCGGCAACATGTTTCGTCTCTTTCTCAGCCGACGTTTCCCTTTCTGAGCAAAGTACGTAAAAAAAAAAAATTGAAAAAAAAAAGTAAAGTGACATCGGCTTACTTTTAGAAATAATCCAACCGGGCGAATCTGCCTTGTGATGTTTGCCTTGCAGCAGCAACACTATGTGACACCTACCTGTTTGCAGGGTCCAGCGAGTCCCACTCGGATATCACTCCTCCTTTCTATCTCATGATGCCTTTTTCTCGCCCCCGCTCTCCCGTGGGGGGTAGGGGTGGGGGGGGGGGGGGGTGGGGGGGCTCCTACCTCCTTCGCAGCCGCTCGTTGTAACCGTCCCTTACTCAGTGGTGACAGTGGAAGCCGGCGAAGCCCCCTCGAAAACCTGCAGGGTCTCTTAAAAGGCCGATCAGAGTGTGCAGAGGGCACAAGCCCCCCCCCCCCCCCCCCTCCCCCAGACACCCCCTCTCCCCCCTAACAGCAAATCACAGCGCAGGAAATAACATGAGCTCTGAGAAGGCAGAGCGAGCACGTTGAGGCCCGTTGAGGGAGAGAGAGAGAGAGAGAGAGAGAGAGAGAGAGAGCGTTCAGAAACACAATAAACGGAGGATGTGAAACTGTCCGACTGTCAGCGGACGTGTCAAGTCAAAGTTGGGCGTGCACGCGCCGCCGTCCTTCAGTCCTGCAACCCCCGTCGGCCCGGGAGGAGACGGTACCTGCCTCAGGGCCTCGGGGGGGGGACGTGAACAACGCTGACACCTGGTGTAGAAGAGAAACCCGACACCCTGACAATTTACTCTCGGCGAGGACCAAGTTCAATTGTCTTATGGGTTCTGTCACTGAGGACACACCGGAAAGACCGAGGTGTCCTACAAGGCGGGCGAGCGCCAGGGAGCATTATGGGTAATATGTGAGATCGAGCGTTTTTGGAGCTTGACGGAGCTGTTTATCTCTCACAGTGCCGTTCTGAATCCCTGGAGAGACCCGTGATTGTTTTTGTTCTTTCTTCAAGGTATGACAAGGGATCTTTGGATTGTTCTGGCTCACTAAATCATGAGGATTATCTATGAGGGCCATTCCCACGCGCAGTTACGCCTCACGCGTTTTACCACCCGTGAATTTATTAAAACAATCAAGAATTTAAAATCAAATGAAGACACCAAAACATTGAGAAACACCTTGGAAGAATCCATGCTGGGATTTTGTATTTTAAAACTATTTTTAAACAAACATTGAAGGCGAAACCTGCAGAAGGTTTCGATGTCACGTGTCGTACGAGTTGTACCGAAATGAATAAATAAAAAAAAAAACTTGAATCGAGCCCATAAAAGCCGCCCTTCCCTTTCGAACGCATCTCTTCGTGTAGAGTTTGAAATGTCATCCTTCAGAGGAGGAATATCACACCCGCCCCTTCCTCTGTTTCGTTTGATTGGTACAACATTTAAAAATAGGGATCTTGTGCTTCTCGAATAGCAACATCTATTTTCAATTTTGTGCTGGGGAAATGTGCGGGTAAAAGTGCTGATGGTTGAATAAGATGCTTACAGCTTTAGGAGTAAAAGTTAAAATAATAGACAAAAATCCCTCCTGTCAAAGATGTCCGTCAGGTGGATAATTGTGAAATTGCCGTCACGAAGTTAAACCTTAAGAATACGTAACATTGTAAACTTCCCCCAAACCCTTGCATAAGAAAGCCTGCATAGCAACTACTTACTTCAACATTCAAAATGATGTTACATTAAAAAGTACAATATTTAGACATACCAAGTAGTATCCAATGGAGATACACTCAAAAGGTATAGATACCTTATTACCTTGTTGTTATTTGATCAAATGTTCGTATATTTCACTTCTGCTGTTCATCAGAACTCGACTGCTAGACTTGCTCATAGTATATATATATATACCAATATATATATATATATATATATATATATATATATATATTGGTATATATATTAGTCTTGTAGTTTTAGTTCAATACTCTTGCGATACTTAAACAAATTAAATCTTTGTACGATTTGTTACCCCTAACCCCATTTCAACTGCTTTCATCAGCGTGTACTACTCGGCAGCAGCAGCAGCTGTGTGTGTGTGTGTGTGTGTGTGTGTGTGTGTGTGTGTGTGTGTGCGTGCGTGCGTGCGTGCGTGTGTGTGTGTGTGTGTGCTTCTGTTTCTGTTAACGCGAGGGTGCGTCAGAGTAAAAAGGAAGTTGCGGGGATGAAGTTAAAAGCCTGCCGACACACTGCAGCTCTGCAGAACACCCACCACGGAAGAGAGGCACGACGAGGGCGCCGAAACCCGGACGATGAGACCGTGAGAGGAAGAGCACATCGCGAGAGAGGGAACGACGCCGGACGGCCGCCAGGACCTGCAGGTGAGAGTCGACGATCCCACACACTTCGCGGTGTGCATTCGCAACAGTATTACCTTCTCGGATGGGGGATAGTTTCTGGCTCTTTGGGGGGGGGGGGGTTTGGAGGGGGGGAGGGGAAGGATTCTGTTTCAAGAGGGCCGCTTCACTCTTTCACAGAAGTGAAAAGACTTGAGCCGCCTTGATAGTTCCCCTTGTTCAGACAACGAGGTCAAAGAGTCCCCAGGTGACCACGCGTTGTACAGAGTGATTTAGTGGTAAAATGCTGAAACAAGTTTCCCCGTGTGTCTGCCGTGTCAAATCCCCCCCCCCTCAGAAAACAAAGATGGAGTTGTGGCGGCAGTGCGCGACGTGGTTGATCGACTGTCGAGTTCTCCCCGAGAACCACCGGGTCACATGGGAGGGCGCCCAGGTAAATCCGCCGCGTTCACACGCACCCCAGCAGGGGAACACACACACACACACACATTTTGCGCGTGTGCCTCGGCAGGTGTGCGACCTGGCTCAGACGCTGAGAGACGGCGTGCTGCTCTGCCAGTTGCTAAACAACCTGCTGCCTCAAGCCGTCAACCTGCGAGAGATCAACCTGCGGCCACAGATGTCCCAGGTAGCACGCACACACACACACACACACACACACAGACACACACACTGGAACCGTTTCCTGATCCATTTCCATAGACCATTTCCATAGTGACCATATACAGAGGCTTCAAGGTGTCTGATAGGAAAATACTGGGATCCATATCAGTTTCCACCGGGTGGAGCGTACAGGTGTACCGGTGTACAGGTGTACAGGTGTACCGGTGTACAGGTGTACAGGTGTAGTGATTGAGGAGGGGACGATGAGAAAGACCTGGAAAAGAGAAACAGCCAGACGATACTATGAGAGGTCAAACTCTACGTTATTAAGCTCACCAAAGATCACCTGTTATCTGTTGTATATGTTTTCATGGAGCCGACACTAAAAGGCAATTGCAATTTTTTTTGTTGTAAAGATCAAGTAAAAGATATATATATATATCACTTTTCAGGAACCAAGCAGGCTGTTTGCTTCTGTTCCAAGTCGCTATGCTAAGCTAGGCTAGGCTAAGCTAAGCTAACCGGCGGCCGGCTCCAGTTGAGATTGAAGAACCCTTCGTAGAAATATCACCATCTGAAATCCACACCGAAAGACCCGGGACGGTGGAACCATGTTGTCGAGCTTTGGCGGCGTCGCGCTAACTGACAAACGAGGCGCTCGAACTCAGGAGCCGGTTTGCGAAGTCGGTAAAAAGAAGCGTGACATCCAGTCACGAGATCAGCCCGAGTGTGTCATAGGAAGCCCTTGGTCACACGTATGACGGGACTCACCGTGATGTCTCAAACCGCGCTCACTCGCCTGTGTGTGTGTGTGTGTGTGCACGTGAAACTCTGGAAAATCCTATGAGGTCAAGCGTGTTTGAGAAACATCCACACACACACACACACACACACACACACACCACACTGATGGTGTTACACAAGTGGAGGCTCTTCCCATGGCTCTTGCGACACTTTGCCGCGCTGCAGGGATGTTTTCTCCCAAACAGAGCGATTCAGTATCAGTTAGAACTCAACATTTCCCCTTTTCTCAAATTAGACTTCTGCATCCCTCCCTCCCCCCCTTCTGAACAGCCAGAGACAGCAGAAGTGAGCGACAGACAGACAGACAGACAGACAGAGAGAGTGAGAGCAGCTGCTTCAGGAAGTTCAATGTAGAACGGCGAATGTGGTGCGGCGGCGGGTCCCACACTCTGAGCGCCGCGCTCCGACTCTTTTCCTGCGGTCGTAAATTTTGTTTGTGAAATTGAAAAGAGAACGGCCCTTCGTGCAGCTCCTTATCGGTCTGAGGCATTATCTCGGGCTGGTTTCACTCCTCTCTGCCTCGCCGGGGCCTTTTGCGGCCGAGCGGTTTGTCCGTCTCACGTAATGTGAAAAAAAAAAAGAAAAGAAATATCTGTCTGGCACAAAATTCCGCACGCACGTGTGCGGCTTTCACTCAGTGAATCCTGCTGACTTTGGTGATTCTGTGTTTCTGTTTGAGCATCCTATAATACTTTAGTTTATCAACAAGGTTTTCAGGCCAATCAGCAACGCTTGAATGAAAATGTGCTGCACAATATGGGGGCAGACGGAAACTGTTATACGAAGAACATATTTGCCTTGTCATCGCGTTCACGTTAGCATGCCAATGTTAGCATGTAGCGCAAGAAGCGACCGCAGCTTTTGAGGAAGCCGCGGTCTTGTGAAACGTTCTGTGGACAAACTAACAGCCGAAGTAAAAGTAAATTAACGTCTGCGTCTGCCTCTAGTTCCTGTGCCTGAAGAACATCCGGACGTTTCTGGGAATTTGCCAGGAGAAGTTTCACCTGAAGAAGAGCGATCTGTTCGAGGCCTTCGACCTGTTCGACGTTCGAGACTTCGCGAAGGTAGACACCCCCCCACCCCCCACGCCCCCACCACACCCCCCCCGCCGCCTGGTCTGTGCCCTTTAACCTCGCTCTGTTTCTGCGGTCGTGGCAGAAGAAGTCAGAAGCGAGAGAACGGTTCTCACCCTCACAAAAGCCCCGACAGGAAGCGCTTTGGTAATTGGTCTAATTGCGCACCGAGGAACCAAAGAAAAATGAGTCAAGAAGAGGTGGTACCTAAACGCGTTCCGTCGGGTCTCTTTGCAGCCCTCGTTCTTTTTTCGTGTGGTTTTACAGGCAGTTACTGTCAAAGCGAGCTTCTGGTTTCACTTCACTTCACATCCAGTCGAGCGGTGAAACAATGAAAGCACACCTGCGCGGCGTCGTCTCAGCCAATCGGTTCACCGCCGTGGCCCGTTGGCTACATCTCAGCTAAACTGGCTGCAACGCGGCGACTTTTGTAAACCCCCCCCCCCCCCCCCCCCCAAAGGCCTTTCTTCTAAACCCTGCTGACCAGATGTGAACGAGTCTATTGTGGTCCCCCCCAAAGGAGCCCAAACCTCTCCTTCAGAAACTCTCACTTCTTCTTAATTATTTCCCCTTCTCACTGTCTTGATCACCTTTTTAAAAATAAGACTGAAGCTGCTCAGCAGTTCTGACTGAGGCAAAAATATTCTTTCTTCGCACAGCCGGTTTGTTTTTTTTCGTCTCCAGATAAAGTGTCTGAAAGAAAACCACCTCAGTTTTGTCATGTGTTTCTCGCTGGATCTCCGGTTTTGAGTTTTCGAACCCAGAACAGAAGTCAAAAACTTCTTGGAAATGGAAGGGGTTTTGGAAATGGAGAAGTCATAAAACAATTAATCACATAACACCAATTTCCCGACAGCGCGACTCGCTGACTCGTTGTGGCTTAATCAGAAAAAGTCGGTTTCATTTCGATCGCCCGGTGACAGTCCGTTGAGTCCGTTTCAGATGACAATCGCTCGTGTCAAATTGTTTCATCTGAGTGGGGTTTGAAGAAGAGTGAAACCGGTTCCGAGGAGAACGGCAATAACTAATAAATGCATTTTCAAAGTGTGAAGCTCTCATGGTGTGTGTGTGTGTGTGTGTGTGCGGCAGGTCATCGACACGTTGTCCATCCTTTCTCATTCATTCATTGCTACACAAGGGAGACTCCAGTAAGTAACTTCCTTCCTCTGTGACTTTATCAAAGTGTCTGCATTTTTTCGAGGCCCACGCAGTATTGATAAATGGCGACTACATGCCAACACTCACACACACTAATCTGATACTTTATAAAGGACCTATAACACACTGCAATGTGTCATGCACAGATAAAGGGACTCTTTTAAGCGTTTAAGAAATGTTCGAGATTATTACAAAACATTAAAAAGGGGGAAATCCTTTCAATACGTCACAACGTCGTTTGGTGCCACAACAGTAAAAACCATGTGCACCTCCGACTTCAGCGTGAAATCAACGGAAATGTGATCAGAAGTTGTTGTCCTCCTCCACCACCGCCTCCACCCACAGATGCACACGTTTCTCCCTCCGCAGGCCTTTCCCCTCCGAAGGATGCACCGCCGACGAAGACATCTACAGCGGCCTGTCTGACCTGATCGAGTAAGTCCTTCTCTACCCACGGTAACCTCACGATAATCGACGATCACTCCCCCCCCCCCCGGGTTTTTTTTTGATGGCGTTTGTGTCGCCGCGCGTCAGTGACACGGTGGACGGCGACGACGACCTCTACGACTGCGTGGAGGACGAGGAGAACGAGGGAGACGAGATCTACGAGGACCTGATGCGGACGGACGAACAGCCGAGCACCGTGAGTCCAACGAGGAAGGCTCTTAACTTTCGAGGCTTTTTTTTGTTTTGTTTTCGCGTTTCTATTTCTGCCCGTGGTAATTTAAACGATTAGGAAACGAGGACAATGTGTCTCTGATGTGTGTTGCAGAAATGTGTCTTCCTGCTTTCTGGTGATAAGAGTTCTTCAGATAAGATTCTTCATTAAATCGAAGTATCACCAAGCTACATAACTCATAAGACCCGCCGCTTTCTGTCTTAAATGAGCCCTCAAGAGAGTCAGCGTTAGAAATAAAAAGGACCTCAAGGGGGAAAATAAGTTTTTTATCAAATACGTATTGATCATTTTTTCTATGCAAAAAAAAACAAATTACACACAATGATAACCAAATATACTGCGTGTAGTAGCAACAGTTGGTTTAATTCAACAACCAACCAAACAACATTAAGAAAATACATTCATCTACCAAAATTAAGGAAAAAATGATGTCCTTTTAGTGAGTGATTAAAAAGATATCCTCTTCTTTTTTCTCGCGTGTTTTTTCTGCAGCAGCCGAAGACGGGAGTCGACAAGCGCGAGTGCTGCCTGCAGGAGATCAGACAGACGGAGGAGAAGTACTCGGATACACTGCAATCGATACTACAGGTGGGCCCGAAGCTCGCCCTCCGATGAAAGGAGACCGTTTGCGCACGTTGAGGAAGTGTCCCATGGAGATAATGCCCATGACTTCTCGTATCTGTGCAGCACTTTATGAAGCCTCTTCAAAGGTTCCTCCAGCCCCCAGACGTGGAGAGCATCTTCATCAACATAGGGGTACGGGACCCGGGTCACGCGCGCGGTTCGTGTTCACCTCCACGTATCGAGCCCCGGAAAAAATAAAAATAAAAAAACATGTTTTTCTCTCTCAGGATTTGGCCGACATCCACCGCAACATGTTGGAGGAGATCCGCAGCTCCATCCTGGATCACGGAGCAAAGAGCCTGTACCAGGTGTTCCTGAAGTACAAGGAGAGGTACACAGCACGGACAGTACCCCCCCCCCCCCCCCGCAGCCATAGCACGTATTTGTTGTAATATGTTCTACTATACACATTAACCCCCCCCCCCCCCCCTCAGGCTCCTACTCTACGGCCATTACTGCAGTCAGGTGGAGGCGGCAACCAAACACCTGGATAAGCTTTCCAATACGAGGGAGGACATCAGAATGAAGCTGGAGGTGAGGAGGGGTCAGCGTGGAGGAGGCTTTCAGGCCTTCGGGGGGATTCTTTTAGAGGGTTTTGGTTTGGAACAGCTGGGTGTGGTTGTATATTTTGGTTATGAAATAAAAAAAAAGGACAAAAGAACATCCTCTAAAAATATGAGTATGGTTAACTGCAGGTGTGCCTCCCCCGCCCTCCCTCTCCCTCTCTCTCCCTCTCCCTCTCTCTCCCCCTCCCTCTCTCTCTTTCAGGAGTGTTCAAACAGAGCAAATAGCCGCCGTTTTTCTCTGAGGGATTTACTCATGGTTCCCATCCAGAGAGTCCTTAAATATCACCTGCTGCTACAGGTATGTTTGTAGAAGTGTGTGTGTGTGTGTGTGACTAAGCACATTTACTCCATAAGTACTCAGCTCAAGTACAACTTTACTTGTAACTTCATATGTGTACATATGTCATAAAGCTCTAGTAACTATAATAAATACATTTTGCATACAACAAGTGCAAAACAGATGCAAAACTGGAAGTAGCAGCTGTAACATTATACTCCGGGGAAATGTGTTTTTTCAATTAATTGGGAAAATAACCAGCCACCAGGAATCAATAGTGCAGCCCTGCACATGGACCACTAATAAAGCATATCATTATGTGTGCATTTATATGTTATTGTTGTCTGTTTTTGCTTGCAGGAGCTGCTGAAGCACACCACCGACCATGCAGAGAAGGAGAACCTGCGCACGGCCCTTGACGCCATGAGAGTAAGTGCTCGCGCCGATTGCCCCCCCCCCCCCTCGATCCGGGGCATTCGAACGCTCATTCTTCTGCGCGCCCGCAGGACCTGGCGCAGTGTGTGAACGAGGTGAAGCGAGACAACGAGATCATCAGGCAGATCACCACCTTCCAGCTGTCCATAGAAAACATGGTGAGCCCAACCCCCCCCCCCCCCCCCCCCCCCGCCCCGTGCATTGACATTAGTCAACGCTTTCATGGGATATGTTGCTGATCGCCCTTCACTCGCTCTCCAGACTCAGTCGCTGGCTTTCTACGGTCGGCCCAAGATCGACGGGGAGCTGAAGATATGCAGCCCGGAGAAGAAGTCCAAACAGGACAGGTGTGTGTGCCGTCTTGTGTGCGGCGATCATTCCCTCTGCGTTTCCCAGCCCCCCCCCCCGAAACCGACCGCTTGCGTCCCCCCCGTTTCTCCCAGGTACGCGTTCCTCTTCGACAAGGCCATGTTCATCTGCAAGAAGAAGAGCGGGGAGACGTTTGAGCTGAAGGAGATCATCGAGCTGCAGTACTTCCAGCTGCGAGACGAAACCACGTCGGAGAAAGACAACAAGAAGGTCTGTGTGTGCCCCCCCGCCCCCCGTAGCACCGATTCCACCAGAGGCGTCGCTGAAGCTAACGCGGTGTGTCTGTGAACAGTGGTCCTATTTGTTCCTGCTGCTGGACCTCAACGGGAAGTGTGGCTACGACCTGTTCTTCAAGACCAAGGAGCTGAAGAAGAAATGGCTGGAGCAGTTTCAGATGTCTCTGTGAGTCATGAACACACACACACACACCAAGATCAAAGCAAAGGCGCCGTGACCCGATGCAGTGATTCGCATTGCAACAATGGGAGTAATCTCTCATTCGTGGACGCAGCGTCAGACTTGGCGCCGAACATCTGGACGGACGGACGCCGCAGCCAGCAGCTAGACGCCTCCCTTCAGGAGGGCGTGTTGGTAGTTACATTAGCCAGTTTGGTGCAACACAAACCAGTGACGCGGCTTTCACTTGGTCAAATGTGGTGTTCACTGAGATAGAAGCGGAACTCGAGGGGGGGGGGGGGGGGGGGTCGGTTCCAGCTGCGCGGCGCCGTCTTTGACTCAAACCGCCGGGACTCACAGCAGGAGGTTTTTGCGAAACTTTCCCGCGTCGTGTGTGTGCAGGTCGAACATGTGTCCGGACAACTCCACAGCCAACAACCACGACTTCCAGATGAACTGCTTCGAGGACACCACTTCCTGCAAGGCCTGCTCCATGCTCCTGAGGTACTTTAGTCTCAGACTCACTTTGTCCCCCCCCTCAGTTTTCTTCTTTAAACATTTTTTTTTGTCCCCTCTCCGTCTGCCGTCCTGCAGGGGGATATTTTTCCAGGGTTATCGCTGCACTCGCTGCAAAATGGCCGCGCACAAAGAGTGTCTGGGCAGGGTCCCGGCCTGCGGGCGGAGCTCAGGTGCGTGTCGTGAGCGCGCTTTTCACCACTCCCGACCGCATCTGTCTGTTTCTCCTGACATTAAAGCTGCTTCTCTTTGAATCGCAGATCACGCCGGTACCGTGAAGAAGGTGAGGCTTACATTTTCATTTTTGGCACTGTGGAAAGGTTTTTTTTTTTTTTTTGTCATCGAGGTCAGGTGGGGAGGAGAAGGCTCTTGTTTTTGTTCCCTCCTTTTTTTGTTACCGAGCACAAATGGATCAAACTTGAGGTGCAATGTTTTTGTCTCTTGTTCCCGCCAGAATAAAACACGGAGGTCCACCGCAAATCCAAGCGCCGGTAAGAAACAACCTGTTCAGATCGATATTTTATATTGCGCCATTTCAATTAAACCCCACGTCAGTGAGGCAGGAAACGTTTATCCGTGAGCAGAAGGATTGAAATCGCACGACGTCTCCTCTTCCCCCCCCCCTCGCTCTTTCCTTTCCTCAGGATTACCAAAGATGGAGGTGTGTCAAGAGTATTACGGCTTGCCGCCGCCCCCCGTGGGCTTCGGTCAGCCGCTCCCCCTCTGCAAAGGTGACATCATTGAGCTGACCCGGGCGGAGGCCGACCTGCCTTGGTGGGAGGTAGCGTTAAAAAAAAAAATTTAACAAAAATTCCCAAAACCCCCCCTAAATACCAGCGTTTACACCCTGACGGCGAGGCCCGTGCGTTGTTTGGTTGTGTTTCAGGGCCTCGCTTCCTGTGGTTGGTGTGTAGGCGTGTCGTTTTTTTATGTCATTTTCCTCCGTGTACGTCGTTCCACTTCCTCCCCTCGGGCCCCCCCCCCCACCGCCGCGTAATTCATTTGAAACGGTTTTGATATGGAAAAATAAATCAAACGCAAAGGGCTGAGTGACATTTAGCTGCTTTAGTTTCAGGCTTTAAACAGAACTTTGACATTTACATCGTTCCTGGTTGTGTTTTTTTTTTCTCCCAATAACACTGCATTTGGAAGGTTGACTTGTTATTTATTTATTTATTTATTTATTAAGCCCCTGGAGTCAGGTCGCCGTATAAAAAGACTTCACTCGAAATAAACTCAGTGAGTTGCCTCAGTGGAAGAATTTGCACCCTACGTTTGGGAAAGTTTACTTTACATCCAAAACCTGTGACGTCATTTAGTTCAGTCTCGTTGGCTCACACCGACACGAGGGTCCGAAACACGCGACGTTCCAATCGACCCGGGCTCATGTCGTGCGTCTTTTCACCCGCCCCACTCATTGGTCGACGTTCGATTTTCGGTGCGTGGATCTGATTTGTCGTTCTTTGTGACACACACAGGGAAGGAACCTGACCATCGGTCAGATGGGATGGTTCCCGGGCCAGAACGTCCAGCCGTACATCTCTGTGAGTACCGAGCCACCAGCCGAGATCCAACGTCTGTCTGCTCGATGGTCTGCTGAAAACAAACCTCGGCACTAAAAGGAAATAGAGACGTTTTGGGGTTGTTGTTTTTTTCAAATCATCTAACCTGCGCGTGATCTCTTCCCCAGAGGCCGAGCTCGGACCTCTCTGGCTTCAACTGGTGAGTATCGACCCGGACTTCATTTGTTAGATTGGAAAATGAGTTATTTCATCAAGTATGAAACTGCGGAGTGAAACTAGTCACCAATCAGTCATCAGTCAGCAACTTTCACTGCTGTGGCCACTCGCAAGTGGAAGTTGGTGTAAAGACAGATAAAGAAAAGAGGAATAAAGGAACTTAAAGTAAAGCATCGAAACACCTTTTTAAAGCATTTTATGGAAACAAGCCTTCTGTTTTCCTTCTTCCTTTTCTAACTTTGTCAAAACTCCGCCGCGCTCTGCAGGTTTGCAGGAAACATGGACCGGACCGCCTCCAGGAACCTGCTGGTGTCCCGCTCCGATGGAACCTTCCTGGTGCGGCAGAAGGACGGCGGGGAGTTTGCCATCAGCATCAAGTGAGTCGCTGCGACAAAAAAAAAAAAAAAAAAAAAACAGCTTGTACAAAAGCCACTGCTTTGCCTTTAAGGACCACAAAGGCTTGGCTGGAGCAAAATAAGCCACGGGTTGCATTGAGACGCTTTTAAAACGGCACGCCTGACATCTGCTGACCTGTAAATGGCGGCTGCACGCAGGCACATGGTTACAATGAGCTCTGGTAGTACTTCCTCTGACTAGAGGTATGGTGCCTCTTATAGAAACCGCCAGCTAAACTACACAAAGTCAACCTAGCAGTAATTCAGCCTCTTTTTTTTTTTTTTTTGTTGCTCTTTCAGGTTCAACATGGACGTCAGACACATCAAGGTCACGTCCACGGAAGGCCTGTACCGCATCAATGACAAAAAAGCCTTCAAGGGTTTAGTGGTGAGTTATTTCAGGCTAAAATGAGATGACGCTGACCTCGAGAAGCACACTAAAACGGACCTTCACCTCTCGAGTTATTTCCTCTTGAAAAACTGCACGCATCATCTTCTTAACCTCCGCGACCTCTTTTAAATCCTTCTTCAAAACACATTTTTATTAGTGCGATTTCACAAGGAATTTGGCCTCGAGGGAAGGCACTCTTGACTTTTATAAGATTATTTGATATAGTTTTATTTAAATTATTTAAAATGTTTCTCTTTTGGTCAATGTTGTATCACTTTCAAACTATTTTAAATCAGAATCTTGTGAAGCACTTTTGCAACTTTTATTTTGAAAAAAACCCTATTTATCACAGTTTATCATGAAAATCATCACTGTTGACCCTCTCACGCTCTTCGTTTATGGCCGTTGTTCCTGTTACCAGGAGATGATCCAGTTTTACCAGCAGAACTCTTTGAAGGAATACTTTAAGGACCTGGACACCACGCTGAGCACGCCTTACAAACAGCCGGAGCAGAGCAACTCGCCCAACAACACGTCGCACAACGCGGCGCACAACGCGCAGGACGCAACGCCAGGTGCGGTTCCCTCAAATGGGAAGACGGGCCGCAGAGGGGGACGGGGGGGTTGATCTTCTCAACAAACTCCTTAACTGTCAAAAACGCTCCATTTCCCCCGGCAGGAGGCAGCATGAGGAGCTTCTCCGCGGTGAGGGCCAGGTACGACTTCTCGGCCAGGGACCGCTCGGAGCTGTCGCTGCGGGAGGGAGACACCATCAAGATCCTCTCCAAGAAGGGCAACGCGGGCTGGTGGAAGGGAGAGGTGTACGGCCGGGTGAGGACAATCGCATGACCTTAACATTTTTTTTTTTTTAAAAGAAGCGGAGAGGTCTCTCTCGGGGGGGGGGGGGGGGGGGGGGTTTGCAGGTCTCCAGGAGTCTTTGTCTTAAGCTCCACTGGCGCTCTGGTTTCAGGTGGGGTTCTTTCCAGCCAACTACGTGGAGGAGGACTATTCCGAGTACTGCTGATGTGGCTCCACGGGACCAGAACTCCTTGTTTGTAGGTCTACGAGATACATGGTTTGCATCGATTTGCATTACTCCTACGCGCCCGCATGAGAGAGAGAGAGAGAGAGAGAGAGAGAGAGAGGTGCCGTTACTTGTGAAATAATGATTGTCTAGTGTTGTGAATAAAAGTTTTGTCCAGCTGATCTGGTTTGTCGTCCCTGCTGTTGCGAGATGAAGCCGTGCAGTCGGTCATCCGACCGTGCCAAGGTTTTGGATGGGGTTGACCTCAGATCTCAGAGACGTTGTTCTATTGGGGGGGGGGGGGGGGCGCCTTTCTTTAAATACTTTGGCGGCGTTGTAATGCTTTGGATAACGACTACACTACAGGGTGTTAAATGGTCTTATCCAAATGATGGAAACAAAGTGGGATACATACCGAGTACGGACTTGATACGGTTTATTAAGAGAATACCTGGAAGTGGGACCAAAGGTACACAATCCATTGAGACTTCAGCTAAAGAAGTCTAAATAGTGTGTCATTTCTGGGGTTTAGGACAATTTACACTCTCACTTTGCTACAAAGACAGAAAGCAGAGACTTTTAAACAAACAATGTACCAAATAATTAGTGAAATGATCTGCTGCATTCAGTATAAAGTATGAAGAAAATACATTAGTTATTACAGGAAGACAATGTTCAGCACTCAGCCTCGTTAGTAGGTAAATATCCGCTTTATTTCCAGAATATCAAAACAAAAACTGAACATGTATTTCACACAATTTGGGGGCATAATTCATACGCTAAAACAAAGTAGACACTGCTCTCCTTCTCTTTGATGGTCATTGTGGTTTCCGAGGACCGATCCCATCTCTGCGTGTGGCGTCTCAATAAAAAAAAAAGGGTCTTCTGTGTGGCATCAGCCGGTGGTCCTCTGGTCTACTGGTAGTACAACTCCAGGTTCATTCCATCATGGATTTCATCTGCAGAGGTCGCGGTTAAGTACGACCGATCAGGCTAAAATAGTTCTACCATTAATTTGAGAAAATGCATTAGAAAACGCATGATCACTGCTGACTTTCATAATATGACAACGTTGACCGGTTAGAATGTGTCTGGCGATCAATGGTTTATCAAAGTTACAATGAGCTCAAGTTGCATACAAATACAACCTTGAAGTATAATATGAAGAGTAGGTTCCTCAAAATTAGTGGTAAGGGTAAAGACTTATGCAAATCATTTCAGATGTTATTGTTTGTTATCTGCCGGTAAATTAGAAAGTTATCAATTAGGTCAATACTATGGAGTAACTGCAGCTCTACTGTGGCAGATTTAGAGTCTTCTTTTGAAAGTTGCAACAGTAACGTTATTCTTACCGTATCAATTGAAAATGTATAGTTACTGTTATTTGTCTATACTGGTGCACAACTATGTCCGGTCAACCTTTTTTTCAAATGACAGATCTTTGCTCGTTAAAATGCTCATTTTTAAAGTAAGAAAATTTAGCCCTGGTGAAAATATAAAAAAACGGTAAGAACATTGTCGCCAATCGAAAGGATACAGTCACCCAGAGACACGTGGTCCTTGAATATGGTATACCTGTGGGAACAGAACAACATTGATTGGTTACAGAAGACAGACAGAGAAACCATTGTTACGATTCGTATTCCAGACGAGCAACGTACCATTTCTTCAGTACGATCTTGTCAAAGCGTGTTCCTGTCTGAGCAGCGATGAGCTTCTTCAGATCTCCGATGGTGTCCTCTGAGCTGAGACATTGCAGTTAAGGACGTAGCAACGCGGTTTAACTGAGGGAGGTTAACATATTAGCTAAAGTGATCCTTATTCTTCTCATTTAGCACAGTGCTTTTAAGCACCCTGAATGAAGGGTGCATTCGTGATTACTTGGCCTGGCAGAAGCTGGTACAATCTCTGACTACACTTTCTCAAAAAAGGGAATGTACTGCTTTTTAGTTTATCTTTCATCATAGCAAAGTCAGCAGCTTTGACTATTGGTGAGATAAAACAAAGTAGATATGAATGTCATGATGTATGTTATTGTAGACTTTTGCAGATTAATCTATTACATAAATAAGTTACTTGTTGCAGTGAGCTGCATTTTTATAGGCTTTTCTAGCCTGAAGTTAAGGACTTCAAAACTAATTAAATAACCTCTCATCATTACATATACAAATTACATCAATGTATTAATTCCAAACTATTCCCTTTGAATTGACGCCACACCATATCACAAATCTATATTGTTTGATCGATGAAATATTATGTCCCTATTTAATAATCACTACTTACCGTCTTCAGTCTAATTTTTACTGGTTTTATTCTCCTATATTTGGAGCATTGCCGATTGCCGATTGCCTTCCTACACTTATCTCTGCTATCAGGTCAAGCTAACTCCGGGCTATCTGTGCGCGTGCTCAGGTAAAACACCTACTGCAGGACGTGCTCTTTCGGATTAAAGTCAACTTCACGGTTTCAGAGAAAGGATACTTGCACTTGACCCGGACTTTCTTGCCCAGGCGATCGTTGCAAACCACCTCGATCATTTTCGGTTTCTGTCAGCTGAGGGAAATGTAGCGTCAGACAGCTGGTTAGCATCCGGGGTGTTAGAGCCGAGTCGCTCCAAAGACTCGTGCACTTAGCTACAGTCTACCGCCATTGAGGTGAATTTTCACAGCGTGTCAGATGTAGGAAAACAAAGCCTAAAACGGTCAACTCGGTTTGAAAGAGTCAGGTTATTTTTGTTTGGTATTAACGTTAGCTAACACTAGCTAGCTTGAGCGAAACAACACGCTGACGTTTATCAACGTGCGTAATGCTACAAGGCACACATTGAAACCAAGATTATGTCTTAGTATATATTGAGCATTGTATTATATTTGCAATGAAAGGGTGTTAAATGCGGCATTCTTACCTGTAAACAGTTCACAGTAGAATAACAAATATTCCCTTTAGAGGATTTTCTGTGGACTTTTCTCCGTCCGTAAAGCTGATTTGTTTTGTGTGTAGGGCGCTCGGCCAATCATATTGGAACAGCGATGAATGACATGCAGAAATAGCCAATGATAGGACAGAGAAAAGGCGGACCCGATTCTGAAAACAACTCGTACCGTAAACCCGCTGCTAACTGTCGTACATTTCCTTGCTGCAGCTTAACCTGTCACAAACGTTAGCTTCATCGAAATTTAATTTGTAAACGCTGCTGCTGAAAAAAATAATGGCAGACGACGAGAAGTTACCAGGTGGATGGGAGAAAAGAATGAGTCGCAGTTCAGGTAATGAAACCGAAGCCTGGAGAAGCTAAATATGCTAGCTAGCTAGGCTAAATGGCAATATCGCTACCGTTATGAACTTAGCTTTCGAGCTAGCATCCCCAGCATCGTGGTTTAGAGTTGGAACGAGGCAGATGATACTCTAGCTTCGATGTGGATATGCTGCAACGAGCGATGGGTAAATCGGTACCACGCCTGTGTTGGGTAAAATGTGGTGTTTGATTGTTTATTTGGTGCGTTGCCTATTGATCGCGCCAGAGCTGATTCATTAAAGCTGGTTACTGCAGGGCCCTGTATGACGTCATTTTGCTCCAGCGCCTCACCTGCGCTGCACGAGACTCTGCAGTTATCTTTTCACTGATTTATTTTGGGAGGCCAAAAACCGCTTGGTGGATAGCAATTGCATTAAAACATGAATATTTCATAGTTGACTTGACTCCCCACTCAGCTTTGGTTTGCGTGGTGGTGAAAGAAGTGTACCAATCTAGAATTGCCAAACTCTACAAATACTTAAAAACCCCACCTTAGGTATTATGGTATTTTAAATACTTTACACGTCTAGTATGGGGTACTATAGAAGCTTCACCATGTCATATGTTTTAAACAGCCCATACTAAATCATAATGTTCCATACAATTCCATGTATAACATATTACCATCATAATAATATATTATATGTTACAGTGACTCCTGCAACACACTCAATAAAATGAATCCACACATTATTCCCTCCACTGTCGATTTCTTTTTCAATGTACCTTGTATTATATTTTTAGTATAGTATCTATATTGATCTATTGAACCTAATGTTTCTTCTGGAGATTAATGATCGTGTTTGTTAATCTTAAAATTGACATTCTAGAATCTATATGCTATTATTATTACGATTTTTAATCTAATTGCATTTAAATTTGACTACTTGTGACCGCATTGGAAGTTTTTACTTTTGAACGAATGACTGACTCGCTCTTTATTGACTCTCACTCTTCGCCCTGCAGGCAAAGTCTACTACTTCAACCACATCACCAACGCCAGCCAGTGGGAACGTCCGGTGGGAGACGGCCGTGGAGAGCCAGACAAGGTTATTACGTGTAATATGTTTAATGTCCCTGTTACTGTGACAATACATTTTTTATTATTGAACACTTTTCAAAATTCAAGTTACAATGATGGCATTAAAAATAGGTTTTACGACTGCCTCAATTAGTGATGGGTGGACATGGGTCTTTATTGTTTGAGCTTAAAAAATGAGAAACCCACCGACTTTGGGACCCGTGAGTGCAAACGGTCTTATTGTTTCTCAACTCGAATCTGCTGGTGTGGTTTCGCTCCCTCAGGTACGCTGCTCTCACCTCCTGGTGAAGCACAGTGAGTCACGTCGTCCATCTTCTTGGCGGGAACAAAATATCACACGAACTAAAGACGAGGCCCTGGAGCTCATTCAGAGTACGTTGTTGCTGTTGTTGAGGGGGTGGGGGGGGATTAGTTTTGATCAACATGTTAAAGTTGTGCTTTTTTTTTTCTCTGTGCAGAATATATAGAAGACATCAAGTCTGGAGAGGAGAAGTTTGAGTCCTTGGCCTCTCAGTTCAGCGACTGCAGCTCAGCTAAGAATGGTGGAGACCTGGGCTTATTTGGCAAAGGTCCGTACACGCGCCCACAGTTCACAACACGGGACACACAAACCCAAAAGAGTGGTCTCCTACAGACGAGCTAAGCTGCCACATGTGTATATGTATACTAGCTGGACTCAATGTGTGCGTGTTTTGCGTTTCAGGTCAGATGCAGAAGCCTTTTGAAGAGGCCTCCTTCGCTCTCAAAGTGGGCGACATGAGCGGCCCCGTTTTCACTGACTCTGGAGTCCACATCATTCTACGCACTGGTTGACTTGGGTGGAAGAAGAAGAGGGGAAAAAAAAGCCTCGTTCTCAACTTTCCTCTCATGTCTTCACAGTCCAAACCGAGCTGATTTTTTTTTTTTTTTTTTTTTTTTTTTTTTAAATGACCCGCATCACCCAACAGACATGTCGAATGTGCTGAATTGATAAGTTTGATGGGATCATTCTTGTACCGTGCACCATTGGACATGTATGAATAATTTAATCCCACTGAACATCAAAGAGTATCGCAGAATATTCCTGTGAGACCTCAAGCTTCTATTAACCCCGGCAAGGCCGTTGTATGAAAACATGAGTGCCTGTGACTCTGTTGAAGTGGTCGGTCTCACCCTCCCCTGCGTCTGTAAAAGCTTCTTTTTTTTTTTTTTATGTGCATGAATACTAAAAGGACCATTCACTCATTTTTCCTGTAACCTTTTTCATTTCTACTGTATTTGTGCCGAAACAGATCCTCAATCTTGTTTTGGGAAATGGATTGTTGAATGGATGTTTAAAAAAAGTTTTGCTTGCATCTCCATGCAATACAAAGTGCTGTTTTTTTCGAGTTCTCCACATTTAGCGTTGATTTACATTTGTCATCCATTGCCGATATCCAGTAAAACTCCAGTGAAAAAACCAATCCACCTTGAGAAGTGCATGTTTTCTTTCCCTTGAGACATGCAAAGAGAAAGACGGCACCATTGGAAACTTTTAACAAACCGCTCTGCAGCTTTTAAAAGCATCAAAGTTCAGATGACCTGTTGCACCGTTTTCCCTGCATCAATAAAAATATCTTTTTCTAAAAGTCCTGTTACGGCGTTTATTTATAACATAATTAAACAGATGATGCGGCACGTCATCATGGAATTTAATTGAATGAAAACACAGAGGTTTCCTGTAGTTGGGCCTCTATATGTGAAGCCACTGAACACGCATGCAGAAGAGGGACGATCTACAAAACTGTGTGGTAATAAATCATCTGGGTTTTTTTGTTAATTAGGAAGATTTACTATTTCAATTCCTCATCCTTTGTGTCCATAGCTCGCTGATTGGTAAATACTCCGACATGTAATGATTGGAAGGTAAGAAAAATCTTATAAGAAATGTTAAAGAAAAGCAAACATTTGGAATATTATCATTTTAACTGATACCGTAGATATGTTTAGTGAGCTTGAGAGATTGAAAACGGCACAGAATTAAAATGTAATCTGCAGTAGATAAAGGACATTTTTCCTGCAGTAATGTGCATTAAAATGAGTTTCCATTAAAGTGTGATTGTTGTTGAACCTATAACAGGCTTAAAATATTATTAGGCTCATAATCATCTCACTCCACTCACTGACAGTGGGGTTAAAGTTAGAGGAATATTTACATTAGGAAACAAGTGTTATGAATATAAACTGATAATAAAGCCTGGCCCTCGTTTCAACTGTTTTGCATCAACATGACGGACGAGCATTTATATCATTTGGATTCAGTGGTTGATATTAAACAATATATTAGATATAAGACATTGCTTTGCCTTTGTTTAACATATGGAGCTTTGTGCCATGGAAACAACATTTTTATGTCCTTAATTGCATTAATCGTCTTCGAAGCCAAAACACTCATTTATAATTGTGCAAAGTATCTTACAAGTTATTGAGGTGTTTTTTAAGTCGAAATGTGTAGTTCCCACGAGTAAAGGGTCAGAAAACTTCCTCTAATAGGCAACTGTTTTGTCAGAGCATTTATTCTCATTAATTGCTGGCAGGATGTAAAAATAATTGTGAAAAAGACCAACCCTGCCTTTACTTTCGTTGCCACAAATACTCAAAATACTAAAAAACAGGCTCCAGCTGTGTAATGTATGTTCATGAGTGATAATGAATGATGACCATTCTGCTCCCGGGCTCACAGGAGGGTGCAGGCGTAACAGCCCTAATAAACCGCCCCCCCCCCCCGGGCTGTCGTGTCTCCATGTCTCCTGTGGTAAAAGGTTTCCTGTGCTGCGTTTAAGTGCGCGCGTAAAAACCAGCCCCGGCGGCCAGAGGCTGGATTCCTTCCTCCCTCCTCTCATCTTCGGGGAGCGCACCGCTTGAAGGGGGAATAAAACACCTCGGTCCTGTCCCTCGTAACGGCGCACGACGTCCCGGACACCTGCAACCCATTTGGGTGACCGTGAGCCGTTGTGACACCCCCCCCCCCCCCCCCCCACCCCCCTCCCGAGCCGCCCCCCTCCACCAGCAAGGCGTGTTCGGTTAGAAGGAAATGATGGAGAAGGAAAGTTTGTGACGCCTCCTCACTGATCCGCCCGCAGGGGGGGGGGGGGGGGGGGGGGGACGGACCTGGAGATGGTTTTTAGGTGCGCGCGGGTGGCTCGTCCTCGTCCTAACGCACGGGCACCGTCAATGTGAAGGATCTGCGTATGGATTTGGGATTTTTGAAGTCTCCGACCCTGCAATGTCTGAGGATTGGAAATGCAGCTCCACGCCTGCCTGTTGCTTTTTATCATCACAACAGGTAAGGACCTCCAGTGAAAAACGGGGTCTTATTACTCACTTCATTAGCACTGAGCTCTGTGTTTTCTTGTGGCTGAAACTCCTGTTTCGTTTTTCAACACTGCTGCTCTTCTGTCAACACACAAAAAAAAGCGGTCGGTAGGTTTGTGTAGAATACATTTTTGTATGACCAGATCAAAATATAGGGGTCATCGTCAGATGTATTCAAGGAAACAACAAAGAGATGGGGGTTGTTCACCTTCATCGTTTGAGTCCATGTTTATTATCAGTAAATCACTGCAACATCACACAGAGCCAAAAAAGAGTTGTGCCATCGTGTTGTTGTTTTTTTCTCTCTCTATATTCTCAGATAAAACATTGGCCTTGCCGGACCACCCCTGTGGGGGACATGTCGCCCTGGGCAAGCAGCCCGCTGGTCTCGTCCACCTCTCCTCACCTGGACCTTCTACCGCCGCCGACCACCGGTCTCCGGCGGTGTCGGCCTGCACCTGGACCATCGGCGTCCCCCCGGGCCGCAGGGTGCTGTTGACGTTGGTGCGGTCGGACGGGGGTTCGGGCGCAGTGAGCTGCGCCGCGGGCGAGGGGAGCCGGGTCCTGGAGAGCGGGGGCACGGTTGTGCTCTCGGGCTGCGATGGACACGAAGCCACCTTCACTCTGACGGGAGCCGGACGCCCCTCAAGCGGAGTTCAGCTGTCCTATTATGGTGAGAAGCCATGACTCAATTATCTAATCTTGAGTCCCTGATCCAATTGCCGTAACAACATTTGGATGTTTTTGTTTTATTCTAATTCTATTTTTACAGTCGTAGAACATTCAGGTTGCTTTGAGCCGTGCGACGTGAGCGGTGAAAAAATGTGTTGTTCAAACTGTTCCTGTGAGTCCGTCGGAAAGTTGTTATCACACCCACTGCGGCGTGGGAGACAGATGGCCGTGTTGTTGTGATAACAACTCTCTTCTCTGCTGTGTTTGTTCCTGGTCATCCAGTCCAGGAAGATGAGAGGAACTCCTCGGGGGACCGCACCGGCCCCGGTTCGGACCGAGACCTCCGTCCTTGGTCTCCGACAGGAGCCAGCTTCACAGGCGCCTCTCCCGTGGGTCAACGCGTGGCGAGAGGGACGGACGGGGGTCGCCTCTTTGAAGGCCCGCGGGGGAGCCCTGGGCTCAGTCCCTCCTCCCGGGACGAGGGGCCGCTGCACCCCACCCCTCCCCCGCGGGGGCCCACCTTGCCTGGGAGAGCCGATAGGGAAACTCTCCCCCTTCCTGAGGAAGCACCGAACAATGGAGCGGATACATCTGGAGCCGCTCGCCGCGGCGATGGAAAAATGGCTGCCGCGGGCAGAGCGCGACCCGGTTTCCAGCGTGCGGACCCGCTGTCTGGCACAGCGAACACGCGGAGCGGATCGAGCCACCAGCTCGCTACCTCCAGAGCCGTGCTCGGCATGTATGTCCAGAAATACACAGCCGGCGTCCACCTTCTTGGCTCTGCTTGGCCTCCCGGGGCCACCTGGGAGGGCGGGGCTTCTGGGTTAGGGTTAGGGCATTCCTGGAGGACCCGTCAAAGCACAGACACAGATCTGACCTCCGCCGTCACCTCCGGTCCTCGGGAACCCCCCGGCGAGTTTCGGCAGGGTGACTCACGGGCCGACGCCGCGCCCACAACGTCATCGGGGCGGGCCCCCGTCGCAGAGCTTGAAACCGAGGCCGTTTCGTTTCACCCGAACGCGAGGGGAACGGACTCGTCGGCCGCGCCCGAGGTCGCCCGTCAGAGCGCCGCGGTCGAGTCCTCTGACGAGCTTGCGACGCTTCGCACTTTCACGGGATCCACGGGGAGCCGAACGAACCCTCCGCAGAGCACCGGGGGACCTGCGCCAGACGTGGTGGCGGCGGCCCAGACCTCGGCCCCCTCGGGAACGACTGGTGGCGCTGGAGCGCCCACGCTTCCGCCCACCTACACACTCTTGCGCGACAGGTGGCCCGCCAATCCCCTTTTCCCTGCTTCCACGCGGCCATCGACTGCGTTACCTGGTCATTCCCATTTGACTCACGCGCCCTTTGCCCTGCCCTCCTCCGCTGAACCACCCACACTTAATACGCAGGACCGTGTACCTTGGACGTTTTCTACCACGTCCCCGGTTAGGCTTGAACAGCCCCGCAACCTTATTCCCACTGCACCCACGTCTGTGCTCTCACCCCCAACGGCAAGAACACATTCTGGGCATGGAGGTGAAGAGGTAGAGGAAGTGGAGAGAGAGGGTGATTCTCCAAGCGTCAGGACCACATCAACCCCCACGACCGGGCCTTCATCTACGGGGCCTCCATCACCTGGGCCTCCATCAACTGGGCCTTCATCCATGTGGCCTTCATCCACCGGGCCCCCATCGACCGGGCCCCCATCGACCAGGCCTCCATCCACGTGGCCTCCATCCACATGGCCTTCATCCACTGGGCCCCCATCGACAGGGCCTCCATCGACCGGGCCTTCATCCACCGGGCCTTCATCCACCAGGCCTCCATCGACCAGGCCTCCATCAACGGGGCCTCCATCAACGGGGCCTCCATCAACGGGGCCTCCATCGACCAGGCCTCCATCAACGGGGCCTCCATCAACGGGGCCTCCATCGACCAGGCCTCCATCCACGTGGCCTTCATCCACCGGGCCTCCATCGACAGGGCCTCCATCGACCGGGCCTTCATCCACCGGGCCTTCATCCACCAGGCCTCCATCGACCAGGCCTCCATCAACGGGGCCTCTATCGACCAGGCCTCCATCAACGGGGCCTCCATCAACGGGGCCTCCATCAACCGGGCCTCCATCCACCAGGCCTCCATCGACCAGGCCTCCATCAACGGGGCCTCCATCAACGGGGCCTCCATCGACCAGGCCTCCATCGACCGGGCCTTCATCCACCGGGCCTTCATCCACCGGGCCTCCATCGTGGACCGCCTCACATCCCGGCCAGGAGCCCCGCTCCACACTCACGCCTCCTGCTTTAACCTTCGCCTGGAGCCACGCGGCCACTCAGACGCCCGACTTCTACATGGTGCCAGACCAACCTGCAGCCATCAGAGGTAATGCGCGCGTCCGGGTGTGCGCTCACATAATAGCGCCTCTGCTTGTTGTATTCTGTATCTATTTTCCCTGTTCCGTCCAGTGGAGTCGGTTGAGCTGCTGTTGCAGATTGTTGTGGAAGACTCCAGATCGGCTTTCGCTTCTGGTTTGGAGGAAGACGCCGCTGCCTGGGTGAGAGATCGTGTACAGACAGACACACACACTGGCATAGCAGAAGAGCAGCGATAGATCATGTGCTCACACAATAGCTTTAGCGTCCTCATTCCGTGTGGTCCTTCAGGTGGAGCTGTACCTTCGGAAGGCCCCAGGGTTCAGCGAGCTGCTGGGAGTCTGGAGCAGGTGAGGTTCTTATTGAGTACATATGTACTGTAGATGTGCTGCATTTAGCTCCATTTCGTGCCATTGAAATCAAGTCACATGACATTTTAGGGCGTGTATCTTGCATACAATGAATACAACGGTTTCACACGAGGGGCACAACAAACTGGGATCATGCTGCTGCAGGTCGTGTGAAGAGAGCTACACAAAGTGGGTTGTGCGTCCGTTTTCAGTGGCCATGCGGTGCAGAGCCTGGTGAGGTTCAGAACCAGCGGGGCCCTGCGGTGGCTCGGCGCCGCCGGACCCGCCTCACTGCTGGAACGAACAGGACTCGCTCAGGCCGCGCGCGAGGGGAGGAGCTTCCACTCGTCGAAGATCACCAACATCACGCTGGGAGGTGAGCCGAGGTCGAGAGGTCCATCCAAGGACCAGCTAACCGCGCCACTTGAGTCATGTCCTCGATGTCCTCTGCAGGAATTCCATTCTTAACCTGCTTACTTAATCAATCCAGTTACAGGAGGGCTCATGTAAACATCATAACGCAGTTAGTTATGTGAAATCGGATTATGACATCTGGCTCACATTTTAAACTGTTTACTGTGGAATGTGACCATCTTACTGCTTTTACTTTTGGGGTTTGCCATTGATATTTAAGTACAGTAGCTGGATGTTTCCTGCCGGGCAAGTTGCATATTGTACTATTTTATATATATGTATATATATATGTATTTTTTTATTTTCTCTCCAGGTGTGCAGGGAGACGTGTGCGACTGGTTACTGCAGTGCCCGGAAGGCTACGAGTGTGTGTTTAGTCCTGGCACCGCAAACTACAGCTGCTCTTCCCGCTGCCACTTTGACTACTGCCATCACCGCGGCATCTGCACTCACCACCCGGGCCAGCTGCCGGTTTGCCGGTGCGACCCGAAACGGACGCCGTAACACAACACAGATCGCTGGTCCATCCAAGAAGGTTTTTTGAGCACGCAAGCGTCTTCTTCTTCTTCTTCTTTGTGTCTCAGCTGCCTCGTAGGAGAGGACTTCTGGTTCATGGGTCGGCGGTGCGACGTGAGGATGACTCGAGCGCGGCTCGTGGGCGCGTGCCTCGCCGTCTTGCTCGTCATGGTGGCGCTGATCGGCGTTTTGGCCCTTGTGGCGGTGCGGCGCTACCGAGCCATTCTGATCCAGGCCAAAGTGGACCAGACTCGGAGCAGGTACGCACCGACATGCGCTCAGGCTGCCACAGAGACTTCTGATTCCAGACAGAAACCCCGAAGGAAGTGTCTTTTTTAAACACAGATCACAGATCCAAAGGTATAATATTGTGGGTCCCACAAGAAAAAAACCCTTTTCTAAACATAAAAATGCAGAGTTGACACCAAACAGTTCCTGGCACACGTGTGGATTACACAAAGGGCCCCCTTCGGGAAAACGCTGTGCTGACAAAAGAGGGATTTAGCCACACACTGTGCTGTAGTTGCAGTTACAGTGACGTCCACTAGGTGTCCTTGTCCGGCTGCTGGACCACATGTTTGGGATGAAGGCTGCTCGGTGGACTCTGTGGGAAATGTTGAGTCAGTCTGTTTGAATCCAAATGACAGCCCCTCACAAACGTCACACCGTGATATGTTCACTGCCATCCCGTCAAGGCCGTAAGGCGCGAGGCCCAGAAGGGGATTCAATTAAATTGTTATAAACTATTGATAATCTTCCAGGTGAAGTATTGAGTAATCGGCTCCCCAAAATGACTCTCTGGGAGTCTGCAAGAATCATGTTTCGTGTGGCCCAAAAGGTGGGATATTGGGGTACATCAATTGGATATAATGAGTGTGTGAGACTTTGTGAACTGAAAGAAATGAAATTTGGAATAAACCAAATTTCGGCTCATTGCCTGCGATTCTCATCCCTCGCACCGCAGCTATCGCAGGTTCAACCATTTCGACGAGCTGTCGGGGCGGTTCTGGTTGCGTTCGTGGGCAGGCTCGGCCGACTCGCTGGATAATCCCGCCTTCACGCGCTCCGACGAGCTACTGCACCTGCGGGCGCTCGACCGCCCCTGCTGTTACCACGACGACACGCTGTCGCTGGCCTCCACCTGCCCCAGCCACGGGGCTCGCATCAATACGATCTACCCACACAGGTACAAGACACTGTGCATCTTTAGAAAGAAAACCAGAAGCTCTCATTTCAAAGCTGCCAGTTGGTGGCGGCAGATACAAATATTTGTCTCTTAAAGCTGCTGAATGAAGTGAATCAGCTCATCACTCAGGGCTGGACCTGCAGTTTTCAGTGGGGTTTTTTTGCACACTGCTAAAGACAGCAACAAAAAAGTCAAAAAATAAGCAAGATGCTAAAAAAAAAAAGGTTTAGAGAGCTGAATTGAGTGATAATTCTTTTTTCATTCTCACAAACCCCTTTTCATCTTTTGCAGCTGTTCATATTTTTTTAAAGCACAGTTTTAACTATTGAATAATACTTTAGGAGTAAATGTGGTATTAAATCAGAGCAAAAACAACATAGTGAAGAGGTCAAATAAACAGTTGAAACACAACAATGTAATACATATAATTTAGTGACACTAAACATAACAATAAGGGGATCCCAATGGCTTTATACATCTTTTAAAACAATAAAATAAATAAATGGCTTAAACCAATATTAAAAGGTAAAAACTCCATTTCATTCCCTTTCCTGATCTGCATATTGATCATATTGAGTTTCCCGAGTTTGTCTCCACATGAATGAAAGTGTGAGTATTGTTTGTTAACGCGTGCGTGTGTGCGTGTGTGCGTGTGTGTGTGTGTGTGTGTGTCCACGCTCTGTGCATCTCCCCCCCCGTAGCTCTCAGTACGGGTGGAGGGGAAGCGAGGTGAGCATGGCCGACGGAGTGCTGGACTCGGGTAAGGCCAGCGACCTCTCTGTCTGCAGCTGGCCCGTGGAACCCATTCAGTGGACCCCCTTCCCGCTCCTGCAGCAGCTGGCCTCCCACAGGACCCCCGCCGTGAGTGTGTGAGAGCAACAGGTAGAAATGTATGCACGCGTGTACCTATAGACGTGGTCTCACTGCGTGTTGTTGCCCCCCCTCCCCCCTGTGAAACCAGGCGAGGGTGTCGAGGCCTCGGTCCTACTGTGAAGGCATGGAGCTGGCGGACCTGGGGAAGAGCTGGACTGCCTGACGCACACACACACAGAGAGGAATCCAAGCAACAGTCGCCCCCCCCCCCCGGTGTGTTTTAAGCGCTCTGGCTCTTATGAAAACTGTAAAAAAAATAATAAGTGTAAATGTGTATATAAATGTATATGATGTTAGTATTCCAGTTCCGTTTCTTACCCCTCTGATGAGATGATATAATGTAGAATAGAATGTAAAAGAGAGAAGAACAACGTGTGTGTGTGTCTTAATGTGAGTCTTATCTCATGCTTTAACAAACATAAACCCTCCTCCGGGGCCAGAATAAATGCACTTCCTGTGTTCCGTTTGTCAATTAAAAATGGGAGTGCTTTAAAACACACAGAGCTTTGCACTCTGAGGTTATTGTTTAGAAATGGCAGTTTAGATGCGTTGCACAAATGCACATCATCACACACATGCAGTTAAAACCTTTTTTCATAATGCAGCACAACACAAACTATTAAAGGGTAAACAAGAGATTGTTTTACCCCCCCCCCCTCTTCCTCCTGTGGTGTGAAGTATAATCCCTGAAAATACCAATATAAATTAGATTTACTGTCCCTTTTTCATATATCTAATAAAAAGTTCTAAGAAATATTCTCATTGATATTTAGTCTGATGAAAGAGAATAACAGTCCAAAAAGTTTAAGCACACAAAGCCAACCACATAATATAACATTACATTAGTAAGTAATGAAAGAAAATGACCAAAGACAAAAATAAATGTTACAAAGTTCTTGGTAATTGGTGACTTTGGGAGCCTTCAGACCTTCTAGTGTCACATGTCCATGGAAAAAGGAAGTGCAAACAGGATTTCCTGCATGTGAGAGGTGATCAATTATTAAAGTAGAAGACCACGCTTTCACAGAAAAACAGTGAAATGTGAATTTTTGTGGTTCTATCCTTTAGTGAAATGTATAGAAGGCATTGTATGTCATCACTCTATGACATGGTTCACACTATTTGGGGCTTATTAACTAAATGTTGCTTTACTATATGGACTCTGGGAATGGTTAACAGAAACCAATACAACAGACTGCTGGCTGGTTAAAGACATTCACAAGTGTATTTTGGAATAAATCACAGCAAAGTGGATCTGTTCAGTGACACAGTGAGAGTCACACAGACACACACTCACATGCCACACCTCCGCTTAATGCTGTGTATTGAACATCAGCTGGAATGTGATGCCATAAATGACGATTAAAGGGTGAAACGGGCAAACATGCACAATGCATTGCACTCCCACGCCTGTGTCATATTGAAAGTAAGAAAGTAGTGACTGAGTTGGGCAGAGAAGAAATGTGGAAGGAAGGGCAGTGAGTGTGCGTTTAATGGAGAGAGAGAGAGAGAGAGAGAGAGAGAGCGCTAGAGATAGGGACGAGTGATAGATTTGACAGAAGCTACCTGCTAGCTTCTTCCATATACGGTGTTAGTCAGAGCCAAGAGCCGGGCCTGTGGATTTCTCTGACTGTGTGAGTGAGCAATGCAGGGAGGGTCTATGTCTATGTGTGTGTGTGTGTGTGTGTGTGTGTTGTAATGCATGCATGAGTCAGGCACGCTACCAAATTATGAAACCGCTTGAAGAAAGATATGAGAAAAAACATTGAGAAATATCTGTCAGGGAGGAGTCAGTGAATACAAAGTTCAAAAATGCTTTTTTTTTTAAATGTTTTGTTTTCTACATTTCTCTACATATCAATCTCTGAGGAAGGAAGGAAACAGAAATCCAACCTAAAGCAACATGCACACTCATCCACACCCATCTATATACATGCAGCCTTAAAAAGGGAGATTCATTCATTTCCTCAGTCTGGTCACATGACCCGAGCAGTGCATTCTTCCCCCCCCATGTGACAAGCTCCAATATCTCCTTATATGGATGTCATCCAAAGGAACTCTTAAAGGGATGGTTGTCCTGCCCTGGGTCTATACTTGGTGTGTGTGTGTGTGTGCGTGCGTTTAGTCTAGAAAAGGATAATGCCACTTTGAAAAGCCAATTCCCTAATTAGATAATGCAACCCCCCCCCCCCACCCCAATGCCCCCCTTCCTTCAATGTTATCCTCAGCTGCTGCCTACCTGATGACATATGTGCGTTTGTGTGTTTGCATGTCCGTGTGGTCACTTCCTGCAGAAGTGAAGAACTGTGAAACTCACTTCCTCCTCCTTTGGCAAGCTGGATAGCATATACCCTTATTAGGACCACAAAGAGCCAATGAGATTTCCTCCCATAGGTTTATGTGTCTTTGTCCGGGTGCCCTTATCCAGTGAGCCAAAAACACCCACTTAAATCTCTGGTCAATTTATGGGATGAGCTTTGCATTGCAAACCGTTATCGTAATAAAATATATAAAAGGGTTACTGCAGTTTAGAGACAAGCCTTACGGGCATATGGGTGTGTGCTTGTTGTACTTCTGATGAATCAGTTATAGCTTCATGATAGGCCTTGCGGTTTTTAATGCCAAACCACATACACCTGTAGGTGTGTTCCGTAAACGACACACCTGTCTATTACCCCCCCCGCGCTCACTGAAACTGGTTAAGTGGTGAGAGATGAGTGATCTACAGCCTCCTAAGTGTTTACTGTAAACATACCTCAGCCAAGCTTGACCACATGTATCACTCTACTCTTCTCGAGTGTGTGTGTGTGTGTGTGTGTGTGTGTGTGTGTGTGTGTGTGTGTGTGTGTATGTGTGTGTGTGTGAGACTGGTATGTCAGGGTAGACGTGCTAATCGGGGTGTTAACAGTGCTGTCAGTGACCCTGAGACTGGAACCACCCCGCGTCCTGGCACCACCAAGCACGAGTTTCTGCCATGAATTTGCAAACGCATTAGCACATTCTTCAGCGCATGTTTTTCTGTCTCACTCCCTCGTGTCCTTCACTTAAATGAGATGAATCGTGCATCTTCTGCACGTTGCCTCCATCGCACAAAGATTAAACAGAAGATAGAAACACGGGGTAGATGATTAAAATGCATTTGAGAGACAATGTACAGGCAATATGTTGATGATGGGGATTAAAACTATGACGGGGTGACAAGAGTAACATCCAAGTCATCTCAATGGACAACAAGATAGAAGCACATATTTCTACTTGTTTCTAGGAGTCTGCTGTGTGTTTTGGAGCAGTCACAAGTTGCTCGCGTGTGCCTCATCCCCACTGCGCCCACCATAATAATAACAACACAATAAAGATGCCGAAAGGATATAAACTGTGTTTTATTGAAGCCACGAAGAACCCCAGATTAATACTTGACAGGACATAGGTTACTTTCCATCTTGTCTGCCTCCTCGCTCCGGTCACAGCGCAAGGAGCGCCATCTGCATGGGCCACGCCCAGTGGACGCGGCTCGACCAATCGGAGGCCGCCGAGCGGAAAGTTCTCCTTTTATGGAGAGGGGCTGCGGCGCGCGCTCTCATAAAACCCTGCAGCTCGCGGGCCTCCATCACAGTCAGGTTCAGACCCGCCGCAGCGCAGCCTTCAGTCGCAGACACCGACAACCCACGAACAGGTAACATTACGGTTTGCTCGCTTTTTTCTTTTCTTCCAAAGGCAGGTGTGTGTAATATGTCAGCCGCTGGAGGTAATGGAAGGCATTGCGATGAAGAAACGGTTAAACCCTAAATTCAGTCATTCATTCGCTTTGATTTTTTTTTTTAAGCTAACATTACGTTTTGAGGGAACGGTTAAAGTGGCATGCTGTGAAATAACTCCGCTAAAACCTCGCCGAAATGTAGTAAAAAGAGGGGGCTCGGATGTGTAAGCTTGGTCTGTGTCTTTTGTCTCTGCGTCTGGTGACTCTGAAGACCGACCGGTGGACATAAATCGCAGGTTATCCTGTAGAAACCGTTGCTATGACACCACAGCGACCAAGTCATTCGAGGGTCAAGCTAACGTCATTTCACTAGCAGTTGTCCCGTTTTTTCTTTCTTTTTTTCTTCATTAATCCCGAGCCATCGTGGTCACGACGTGACGGTACACCTGATTGATGGGCGTGGAAGTTCATTCAACTGTTTAAATGTCTGCGTTAAAGCTCTCCTTAGCGGTGTGTGGGTGTGCCGTTGTATGAAGGGAGTGGCCTGCCGTCTTTTTTTATTTGTTTTAATGTTTAACGGTACACTGGCTTCGATGGCTCACATTTGCCTTATATGGCCAGAACGAGACAGAAAGGGCTTTTTTTTTTCTTCCCACCCCCTCTCCCTCTGGATTAGGACCGGCACGTGCTCCACTGCGACATCCAGCGTCTGGTCTCCATAACGACCAGGCTTTTAAACAGAGTGGACTGTGTGCCAGATGTGTAACTCGCAACCGTTGCACAAAGCAGTCAGTGTTTTGTTTTGTTTTTAAAAAAAACGTCCCCTCTCCTTTTCTGCCCAGAAAAAAAAGATGGAAGACGAAATCGCCGCCCTCGTTGTGGACAATGGCTCCGGTATGTGCAAAGCTGGCTTTGCCGGAGACGATGCTCCCCGTGCCGTGTTCCCCTCCATTGTTGGACGCCCCAGACACCAGGTACGGTTTCCACATGTCTAAATTGTACGCTAGGAATCATTAAAACTTTTTTTGTTGTCTTGATTTTAACGCGTGCTCCTGGCTCTTTTCCTCACCAGGGTGTGATGGTCGGTATGGGCCAGAAGGACAGCTACGTCGGTGACGAGGCGCAGAGCAAAAGGGGAATCCTGACCCTGAAGTACCCCATTGAGCACGGTATCGTCACCAACTGGGATGACATGGAGAAGATCTGGCATCACACGTTCTACAATGAGCTGAGAGTTGCCCCCGAGGAGCACCCTGTCCTGCTCACAGAGGCGCCCCTGAACCCCAAGGCCAACAGGGAAAAGATGACCCAGGTAAAAATGGCGGACAGACTGTCATGTCCCAGGAAATACTTAACGCGCCTGCAGGGCCCCGACACAAATCTAAAGCTAAGGCACTTCTGCTTTGGCGCAATCGGTCAATTTCCTCTTCCTCCTGCTCCTTCAAATCTCCAGGTTTCTTTCATCCTTTGCTGATCTTTTCCTTTCTGCGGATGCTTCAGGTTTCTATCTCTCTGCGTTGTGATGCATCGGGAGTGGTGTTGCCACATGGTCAAATAATGCTTGTTTTTCGACTTGTAGATGACCAGCATCTAACTACACTGGTGTCTGCATGTGGCACCAGATAACAGAGCACAGTTGACAGTGTTTGAATATTTAACAAAATGTGACCATGTTCTGTTAGCCAGCTTAAGATGACCTTGACTCAATCGGCCTCTTTCTTCCAGATCATGTTTGAGACCTTCAACACCCCTGCCATGTATGTGGCCATCCAGGCCGTGCTGTCCCTGTACGCCTCTGGCCGCACCACCGGCATCGTCATGGACTCTGGTGACGGTGTGACCCACACAGTTCCCATCTATGAAGGCTACGCCCTGCCCCACGCCATCCTCAGGTTGGACCTGGCTGGCAGAGACCTCACAGACTACCTCATGAAGATCCTCACTGAGAGGGGTTACAGCTTCACCACCACCGGTTGGTGCACTTATTTTAAAACAAACTGATCTTTTTGAATGAGTGAAACCTGAGCTGAGAAATCGACCCATGACTGACTCTAAAATCTCCTCTCTTCTTCCAGCTGAGCGTGAGATTGTGCGCGACATTAAGGAGAAGTTGTGCTACGTTGCACTGGACTTTGAGCAGGAAATGGGCACTGCTGCCTCCTCTTCATCCCTGGAGAAGAGCTACGAGCTTCCCGACGGGCAGGTCATCACCATTGGCAACGAGCGCTTCCGTTGCCCCGAGGCCCTCTTCCAGCCCTCTTTCCTTGGTAGGATGTTTTACCAATGAGTCAAAATATGTGGGGGGTGTTTTTTAAAGTGTGCAACACAAACTTACTTTCTACTTCACAACCTCTTCTAGGTATGGAGTCTTGCGGTATCCATGAAACCACTTTCAACAGCATCATGAAGTGTGACGTGGACATCCGTAAGGACCTGTATGCAAACACCGTGTTGTCTGGAGGCACCACCATGTACCCGGGCATCGCTGACCGTATGCAGAAGGAAATCACTGCCCTGGCCCCAACCACCATGAAGATCAAGGTATAACTCGTCCTCATTGCTAGGACTCGCGTCCTCCTCAGGCAAAAAACAAATGTTGTGGGAGACGTTTTAGCTCTACCTCCACTCGGTGGACAAACCTGGTTAATTCACCAGTCAAGATCTTGCTTGTCTTTAAGCTTCTCCTACATTTAAGTAAATGAAATCCATGCAGGATGTCCATGTATTTGGTGTGACTTGAATCTTTCTCTCCAGATCATCGCTCCCCCAGAGAGGAAGTACTCCGTATGGATCGGTGGCTCCATCCTGGCTTCCCTGTCCACCTTCCAGCAGATGTGGATCAGCAAGCAGGAGTACGATGAGTCCGGCCCCAGCATTGTCCACAGGAAGTGCTTCTAAACAGACTTGTCAAGTCCACTCCCCAAAACACCCACTGCTACAAACCCAAACGACTGGCTCTGCATACACGCCTACACCAACACACTGGTGTATGCCGAGCCCTCGACACCACTTCCCATTTCCCCTCATCACTATGGCACCACGCCCCCTGATGGGGAGAAACTCTGCAGGAAGTACCAGGCGGTGTGAATGTGTGAGGAACATGATGTCCATTGTGGTGGTTGTGAAGTCATTCCAGATGTGTTTGTTCACCTTATTTGCCTCTATGAAGGTCATTTTCTCTGGTGGGATCACTGCCCAACAGACCTGTAGAATTGCTTATGTAAATTATGTAACCTTTTTTGTTTTTGTACTTTCAGCCTTAAACAATACTTGGTCCAGTTTGTCGTCATGCATAATGCAACGCTACCTTGTATGGGGGTGTAGGAAGGATTGTGCATCAGGCGTGAAGTCTCTAGTGTACACAACAACCTAATAAAGCGCACATGTCTGAGATTCCAGTCTTTGTACTTGGTGTTTATTCATTTTTGATCAGCTATTTTATCAGATCCATGAGTATTGAATCTTCAAATGGTTATTGGGAGGAAAGTAACACACCGTTGACGTCTGACATGTTTAATAATGGTCCCTCAAACGTCAACTGAACTAATTAGAGCTGATTTTCCTGACTGACGACCTGCTTTTTACCACATGAATGGCTTCTAAGTGGTGACGTTTCCTATTTCAGCTGACACATGTTGATTAAAAGAGATTAATGAACATTATATTTGGATTATTTAAAAATTGCTCAGTGTTTCACTTCAAGAGGAAATGTTTTACAAGTCCATAATGTAAAGTGCTAAATGATACATTTATACAATTGCATTTAGTCTTTGACTTTTTTTTCTTAACTAAGACTACATTTTCGCTCATGGTATTGGCACTGTTAGTATGTAGTTCATAACTATTTGATTTTTTTTTTAATATAAAAATTGCCTTTTTGGTTTACTAATCTTAGTTCTTGTAAGAATCACCACTTCAGGTATTACAGGACTTTATAACTAGTCTCGGAATAAATAAAACAAGTTATACCCACAAAATCCCATCTTTGAAATTTGTTTTTGACTGAATTCATAGTAAAGTTGGTGTTTGAGGTGTTTCATGGAAATGGAGAAACATGCAAACCAGTGGTGGTAATTAACGTTCAAGGATTTTTACTTTACTGCTGAAATGTGCTTTGATCAAGGTTTTACATATATATATATATAAAATTAGGTATTAATTGATTACTTCCACTATCCACATAAAATAAAAATTGTAACTGGTTACAACATAAAATACTGCTTATACAAGAATGCACAAGAATACAATTCTTTGATAGACTGACAGGGTGTCTAATAAATTAGTATTGAGTATATATATATATATATAACGTTGCATATTTTATTAGCTACTTTTTAGGATCCATTATTGATTTCATTACATTCTTTTTGCAAATTATATATATTTTTTAAAGGAAATTATACATTCAATCACGCTTTGAGTAATCTTTTTGTTCTGACAGCATTCTTTTGGGGGGGGGGGGGGAGACCGGAAGCATGTCCGTCACCCACAGACTTCCGGCCCTGTGCAGCAGCAAACGTCGTCCGTCCTGTCAACGGATGGACGCTACAACCGGTAACGCCGCCTTCGGTCCAACGTGAAGCGGTCTCACCGGAAAATGAACATCGATGAACAGTAAAGAATTAAGTAAAACAAATAAAACACTTTTTTTTTTTAAACCCGTCGAACCATGAGCGGTACCGTGAGAGGGATTTCAGAGGACATGGACCGACAAATCGTGCAGGTCGGTAAAACCATTGATAGTTAACGGTAACGTCGAGCAAAAGCGGCTCCACCGACGTTAGCTAACGTCAACGCTAAAGTCGGGTCGGTCCACCCGCCTTCCCACCGGGTTCGGGTCGGACGGTTTAAAGCTGCCGTAGAAAGACGACATAACGTCACTGACAACGAGACGCTGGAAAGCCCCTTTAATCCCTAATTTACAATATGTCTTCTTATCGATACTTCACCTATGACACCAGTTAATAACTGAGCTAACAATGGGTGTCTTTTCTATGTCGTGGTGTCCATATTTCTGTCATTTATTCGATCTTAAATCAAAAGTCTGAGTCTAAATTCAAAATAAAATAACCAGATAGGAATGTCTGATTTTTTTTTTCTTTTTGGCAAATGCAGCTACTTGACAAATTATATCTCGGGGGGAAAAAAAAAGTTTTAATCAAGAGGCAGTCCCTCCAATTGATTTGTGCATTCTCCATGCAGGCAGGCATTATAAGGATGACACGTTGTCATGTTAACCAGACATAAACTGCAATACGTCTCCCCTGTTGTTATTGATGGGATTTGCAGCCGTTGTTTTTCAATTCAACTCACACAGAGGGGTGTGACGCTGTTCGATGTCTGTCTCAGGCTGTGTTCGACGAGGACGCCCTATCCTCCACCTCGGTGGGGATGTCGGATTTGTCCGACGAGATCCTGCTGTGCATCCTGCGCCACGTCCCGGTGTGTGACCTGGTGCGGAACGTGGCCAACGTGTGCCACAAGTTGCACACCCTGTGCCGCGATAAGACCCTGCTCACAAGCGTCAGCCTGTCTGAGGAGTATCTGGTGAACGTTTAATACATTTTATACTGATTTGTTTTCAGTTGATGATCACTTTTGTCTTTTTTTGTATGTTCAGATAAAACCCTTTCTTTTGCTAAACAGCGGCGTATTTGTTTACTTTCAACAGCTGGATTAAATGAAATGACTTCTTTGTTTTTCCCCTCCAGGCCGACGACCTATTGGTCCGGCACATATTAAAGCGGTTGGCCAACCACGTGCAGTCTCTCAGCCTGAACGGCTGCTACTGGCTGGCCGGCTCCACGATGGAGCTCCTGGCTCGCTGCAGAGGGGTGACGCACCTCGACGTCACCGGCTGTCGCCTCACGTCCCTGCGCCTCTCCCGCCTCCTCTCCTCCCTCTCCCTGCTCCGGTCGCTCGCCTTCGACGTGACGCCGGGCTTCAGCTCGGCCCAGCTCAGCTCGGAGGCGGTGGACTCGCTGAGCCGCCTGTCGGAGCTCAGGCAGACGCTGCTGACACCGAGCTACGGCGTGGTGCCGTGTTGCGCCCAGCTGCGCAAGTAAGGATCTGTCCGATTACTGAGATGCGATAACCTTGGGGGGCCGTTTCGTTGCAAACTACTGGGGCCTGTCCTTCTTACTTGAGGAGTTTGTTTTCATGCTGACTTATTTATTCCCCCTCCTTAACTGGCATTCTTCTTTTTTGTGTTGCCATTATCGTGCTCCGTTGTCAAATGTGTGTCTGCGTCCTGCAGGCTGATGCTGCAGTTCGACATCTCCGATGTGACCAGGGAGGGCATCGGCGTTTGCTGTCAGTTAATGATGGGTCAGAGCAGCGTGCCGCATTACCAGCAGCTGGAGGAGTTCACAGCCAGGCTGGCTCCGGGGGAGGTGAGAGAGTCCGTCTGTGTAGCCATGCGCGTGAACCACGGGCCCGCGCGTCAGTTTGCATCCTCACGCGCGTTCCTCTCCCCAGGTGAACCAGACCCTGCTCCTGCTCTACCTGGCCGTGTTCACCGTCCACGTGCCGAAGCGGCTCGGCGTCTTCCTCGTTTCCATCCCCGGGCCGAACCCCGCTCACTGGCCCGCCGCCCCCTCACTGGCCCAGAGCTTGGGTCAACGCGGTGACCTGGAGGCCCTGCAGCTCCCCCGGTCCTGGCTGGACTCCTTGTCCCTGAAGCGAGCCCTGGAGGGGAACAGCCCCAAGCACCTGAGCTTCAGCCGCTGCCCGGCGCTGTGGCCGCAGGTGTTCCAGTCGCTGCTGGAGGGCGGGGTCCGGGACGCCGCGCAGCTCACCAGCCTGAACCTCAGCGGGATCAACAAGGTCCTGTACTCGGAGTGCCGCAGCGTGGAGGATCAGCTGGTTCCCGCGACGATGAGCCGCCTGGCCGACGGCTGCTCCAACATCAAGCAGCTGAACCTGATGCACACGCACTACCACCACGAGGACTCGCCCGGGCTGGGCGGAGAGACGCACCTGTGCGCCAGCTTGGCCAAACTGGCCCGCCTGCGGCTCCTCACCCTGCCTGCCTGCGCCCTGTCGGACGGCCTGAACACGCATCAAATCACCACGGGCCACACGTCCCCCTCCCCGTTGTTCCTGGGGCTGAAGAAGCCGCCGCGTCTGGGCATCCAGAATTACAAGCCCGACTGCGAGTCCCCTCTGTCGGGGGACAGCACCTCGGGGCTCGCCCTGCTCTTAGCCGGCTGCCCGTTCTTAGAGACCCTGGAGGTCATCGGCCCGGGTTTCGTCTCCGCGCTGCCTCGGCTCGAGCCCTGCACCCGCGCCAGTGTGGAGCCCCGGGGCATGTGCGCGTGGGCCCGGGGGGTCGGGGACGCGCACTTGGCGGCCCTCGCGGCTTTGACCGGGCTGCGTCGCCTGACTCTGGCCGGGCTCCCTGGGGTGCTCAGGGGGACGGGGCTGGTGCAGCTGACCAGGCAGTGCAAGGACCTGCAGGTATTGTCCCTCGCCAACATGGGTTCACTAAAAACCATGAACTACAGCCCTGCCTTGCTGGACACGCTTAAACAGTGCACGCAGCTACGGGAACTCAGGTGAGAAGAATGTGTCATTCGGTGTCATAATGGCCACTAACCATCGGGCATTTTCCGATCTTTTAAGAGAGAAGTCGTCCATTCAGATTTACTTGACATGTGGTGGAGAGGTTGTTCCTAGTCATCGGATCACAGCCGTCACGTGTTCGCTCAGCTCGGTGTCTTCATACAATGGACATTGTGTTCCAGGTTAGAGCAGCCGTACCTGAACGCCAGCGCGTCCTTCTTCGAGGCTCTGTCCTGCTGCTCCCGTCTGCAGCGCCTCTGCCTTATCTCGCGCGGCGGCGCCTTCGACCCGTCGGCCGTGGAAGCCTTCGTGGAGCGATGCCGCCACGTCGTCATGTGCCACATGTTCACGGGGGGCACCTTGGTGGCTTGTCGCACGCTGCAGAAGGTTCTGCTGGACAGGTCGGCGACGGTTTGGATCTTTTGAGGTGGCGCTTTTTGAGGAGGTGTGCAAGTTGAAGTAATCGTGCACCTGCGTCCTCTCTCCTTGTAGGTTTTCAAGCGATCGCCCGGCTCTGAGCGTGGTCATCTACCCGTTGCAGCACGAAGACCTGACTTCAGTCATCAGGGACATCCCGCTGACACTGCTGGACAGGATCACTTTGTTCCAGAGCCACGTGGCGCAACCACCACATCTGTCGCCGTTGTGACATCACCAGACGGCTTCGGTGTGATTGGTGGTCAATCTGCTGCTCGGACACATTTTATTCTGCAGAACAAAAAAAAAAAAAGACTGATCTTTGTTTCAAGCCTGTCGACCGCAATCATCATCACCATCACCATCACCATCATCATCATCAACAGCAACAACAAAAGCAACCATTATTGTTCTCATTACGTGACAAAATAATGATGGTCTGCAAAAGGTCATTTACCGGTACAATTTATTGTTCTAGGACTTTTCACATTTGTTGTAGTTTGAGGGGGCCCTCAGTCATAATTAATTTCTACACCGATCTGTTACTTGGAAAATAAGTGCCAAAAAACGATGACGGGATGTTTCTTTTCAGATGCTTTGCACAGAAGATCTGAATCAAATTATGTTGTAATAAACTCCATTGGTGACTATTGTCTGTGTCCTGTTTGCCATGTAAGTCTTTTTAATCTACTATTGTTAGGGTTACCCAGTCAATTGTGTCGAGTAAGCTTGTATGTAGTAAATGTGCGTTGAGTGATCGAATGAGTGCAAGCAGCGGCGTTGTCAGCTGCTACGTTCTGTTAGAATCTGTTTGTGTTATAAACAAGACTTGCATTTCATGAAATGTTCTCTGGTCTGATGCGTCTGAACATTTTGATCGAATTTGATAAATGATCAGGATGAAATGATAAAAAATGTCTTCATAACAAAGAGCAGGTGGCGTGTTAGAAACAGGACTGGAGGGAACTTGCTGATCTTGTACAGAGATTTCCTGGATGAATTATATTACTTATTATAATTAGGTTGCTCTCCACAACTCTGGCACAATACAGAACAAAAAGTGATGCAAAAATATATTTTATTGAGGTACATGTGATAAAACATGATAAAAACAAACATTTGCAACAACCAAAATAAGACCCAATGCAAGTAATACGACACTAGGAGAAGGTATTTTAATAATATTCCAGTATTCAAAACAAGTTATTTCTTCATAGCCTCAAAAATAGATGACGATGATTAACTCAACAGAAAAAAGAAAAAGTCTTATGAAGAAAATATATCATTCATAGCAGAGCCCTTGTTTGGTGGCTGACATTTTTGTCCCAAGGCGTGGCCTAGATCTACCTGCAGGGAGGGGTAGTTAAACCGCGCAGGCGTACCAATCTATAACCGATACAGTCGATCGGAGTGGGACGTCCGATCCACAGTCCATGAAGCGTTGTCAACAACTCACGCACCTTCAGCATGAACGACGGTAGGTTTTAACTCAAATATTGAGAGAGGGGATTCGTTTCAAGGTCCGAAGCGCCAAAGTGGGCTCTTTATAATTCTTGCTCCTCATCTACTACTCAGGTCTGGTGGTAGTTTTTTTTGTCATTGAAACATCGTGGCGCAACATGAAGCCACGCAGCTACGTCAAAGTATTAAAAACATTATCCTGCAGTTAGCAAACGTTAGATCAAAACCACGGAATATGTTGACGTCCCTCGCGAGGAACGGGAGGAAAGTCTCGGCCTCTGTAGCTAAATTCTTTTCAACGGCGAAGAACTCGACCGGGTCCCGGACTCTGACAGGGGGTCAAGACGTGTTCCGACACCGGTCCTCCGGGCTCGACCTCACACCGGCTCCCCGGCCGCTGCTCCCCGCCAGATCCGCGTCCGTGTCGGCCGCGTCCCGAGGGGGTGCGGGGCCTCCGGGGTCCCCTTCGGACGCCACCGGAAACCACCCGCCGGACCCGGGGAGCTTCGGCTCCTTCTCCGGCGACATTTCCTCCAGGAAGACGTTCAGGAAACTCAGCCCCTACATCCGGGACCTGCGGCACCGGGATGGCGAAGAGGACGGCGACGCAGAGCCGGGGACCCCTGGGAGGAGGCCCGGCGCGAGGAGGAACACCCCCTACTGGTACTTCTTACAGTGCAAGAGGCTGATCAAGCAGAACAAGGTGAGGGTTCCATCCCACCGGGGCCACCACCCACGTGCCCCCCCCCTCCCCTCTGTCCACGCGTGTGAACCCCTCCGTGTCCTCTGGGCAGCTGCAGGAGGCGCTGGACGTGTTCGCCAGAGACATGCTGCAGGGAGAGAGGCTGCAGCCGGAGGAGTTCAACTTCTCTGTGCTGATCGGAGGCTGCGGTCGAGCTGGGCAGCTGAAGAAGGCCTTCAGACTCTACAACGACGTAGGGTTGTCCCATTTGTGCACTGTTATCCAATGCGCACTGTTTTCACATCTCTTGACTCAAAAGCTGACTCCTCGGGTTCGATAATGATGTGTGTGTGTGTGTGTGTCTTCCAGATGAAGAAGCGAGGTCTAGATGCCACGGACGCCACCTACACGGCGCTGTTTAACGCCTGCGCCGAGTCGCCCTCCAAACACGCCGGCCTCCAGCAAGCGCTGAAGTTGGAGCAGGACCTCCGCCGCAGGAACCACCCACTCAGCACCATCACGTACCACGCCCTCCTCAAGACGCACGCCGTCACCAACCACCTTCAGGCCTGTATTCACACCCTGCGGGTAGGACACGTGCGTGTTTGTGTGTGTGGAGGGGGGGGTTTGTGCACCAATTTGTCCAATTTCTATACGAGTGTGTGTGTTTTTTTGTAGGAGATGCTGCAGAACGGCCATGCTGTAACTCAGGAGACGTTCCACTACCTGCTGATGGGCTGTTTGAAGGACAAACAAATGGGATTCAGACTGGCTCTACAGGTACAAACATGACATCCAGTGCCTCCTCACGTTAGTACACACTGGAGTAAAGAGTCCTTTCTTCTCACATTCTTTCTTCTCACAAGTTTTTTTTTTTTGTAAAAAGAGAAATGCTCAGATGTTTAGTCATCAATATGACTGAGTGGTCACTGGTTTGGTTTTTGGCTCAGGTTTGGAGGCAGATGCTGAGGTCCGGGATTCGTCCGGACACCAAGAACTACAACCTGCTCTTGCGGACTGCCAGGGACTGTGGGATCGGCGACCCCGCCGCGGCCGCCGGCGTGCTGCTGGGGCCCGACCCGATGAACGAGAGGAAACTGGTGTCTCACGCAAGGCCTGGGCACATCGGCGTCATGGACATCGACCTCCTGGAGAGGCAGCTGTGTATCCAACCGGACTCGCACAGCGGCAGCGAGCCGGGCAGCACAGGCAGCGAGGCGGAGTCCCACCTCAAAGACGCCGCCCACTTGGTGCCGGTCAGACGGGCGGAAGCCGCCTCGCCGGCCGCCGGCGCCGCATCCGACCCTAAAGGGCCCAGCCTACTGGACCTCTTCGAGGGCAAGAGGGGGGGCGTGGTCTCCCTCGGCGCCGTGGACGGAGCGTCGGACCGGCTCGCCCTCATCGGAGGGGCGGAAGGCTTCCTGGAGAAGATGGCGGCCGACGGCCTCGCCCCGGACCTCAGAACCGTGACCCTGCTGGCCGACGCGATGGAGCCGGGGAGCCGGTCCCTGCAGGCGCTGCTGGGGGTCGCCAAGCGGCACAAAGTCAAGCTGGACGTCGCCTTCTTTAACACGGCGATCCGCAGAGCAGCCAGAGCTGGTGACCTGGAGGAGGCAAAGGTACACACACACACACACACTCCGCTTTGTACTATCCGCCCATGTAGATTGTTTTGGTTGCTACATGTTTTTATTCTAATTTTCCGAGCGGAATATGATCATTTTTGCTCCATCTTGCTTTTCATACACGTCTCTCTCTCTCTCTCTCTCTTTTTCCAGGCGGTGTTGAGTGTGATGCGACAGCGCAACGTCGGCGTTGACGTGCAGACGTTTGGAAGTCTGGCGTTGGGCTGCGAGCGACAGCAGGACGGCCTGCAGCTGCTGCGAGACATGGAGGTGATGATTCTCCTTCTGTTATGTTCAACACTAAGAACAGAACGTCAGCAGTGATGGCATCCAACCTGACATGTGCTTATTGCAGGAGGCGGGACTTAGGCCCAACGTCCAGGTGTTCTCTGCTCTGGTTGGCCGAGCAACTCGAAGACTGGATTTTGTTTACCTCAAAGCGCTGCTGAAAAGCATGAGAAGCACGAGCGTGTGGCCGAATGAGGTCATCATCAGACAGCTGGAGTTCGCCTCCCAGTATCCTCCCAACTACGACAAGGTAAGCACGAAATGAGCATGAAAACATGTCCGCCTGCGTGTGGAGATTCTGATCACAGCCAAACAACTTCCAGACTTTGATCATTTCAGTAGATGTGACGTACACCTAGTATAAAAAAATCCGACAAACGCATCATGATTAAAGTCATACTTTCATGTAAATGTTGCATTGACCCCTGTTGTATTTATTCGCCCCTCTCCTTTGCCCCTCCCCTCTTTTCAACCGTTCGCCAGTTCAAGTCCAGAAACAACTACCTGGTCCAAATCGATGGTTTCCGTGGTTACTACCAGCATTGGCTGAGGGCCATGCCCGCTCAGAGCGCCGAGGACGATCAGGCGGATGCGCGGGCCGAGACGGAAGCCGAAGGGCCGAAAACGGAAGCTGCGGATGGACTCACGGCGGCCCAGAGGAACCAGAGAGCAGCAGCGAGGAGGTTCAAGCCCCACAACAAGGACAAGAGGAGCAGCAGCGAGGCTCTCTAACGGAACATCTGCTCCTTCTTCAGCCGATCCTCAGATGGCTGTACAGAGATCTAAGCTGTGTACCTCCGGGTGGACTTCACAGCAGGGTCTTAGGTGATGGAAGTTCCTTCAGTTATTGCAAATCCATTGTTTGTTTTCCCCCCACAGATGTAAATTATTGCAATAAAAGAACAATTCAAGTTTGAAACATGGATCTAATTGTAGTTGTTTATTGCATTTAGTTTATTTGGAAACAAATGTTTCAGTGTAGAAGTGCACAATTGTGTGGTGCCTTGTATTATAATTTCGATTATAGAATTACAAGTTCACTGGTATGAAGTTTGTTAATTTTTTTTAACACTTGATGGACTAAATTATAACTGGACAAAAACTTTTGTTGTGTTGTCAACTGGAAAGCTGAACAACTTTCTAAATAGTCTTTTCAGAGAGAAAAATAAGAATTAGGTAACGTGTAAGAACAAAATATGGCTTTTATCTTTCATTCACGGATTGATCAAAACAAGACATATTTACTTTTTATAGGGGCAGACGCAGTACAGCGACATTAAGGATCACTCAAGTGTTCCATTTTAAACAAATTGATTTTACGGAAGGACTCAAGAGCAAATAAAAAAGAGACGTTCACCTTGAGAGGATAATAATGGAGATGTCCGGCTTTTAGGTTCAGTAAAACAGCAAAGAGAAAAAGTATCCGTCTTAGTTTTTGGAAAATTGACTATTTGTTTTTGGGCATAAATAAATGAGTAAAAAGAAGAAAAGGGAGGGTTTCAGGGAGTTATAGCTGCTTGTGAAAGAAATCCAAAGAAACCTACACAAAACACATAATATATTTATTTTAATTAGAGTAACTAACGCTACTAAAATGTATTTATTTGTTCACTGTATACATTGATCCAACGCTCCGCAAATCTGTCCAGTAGGCGGCAGTAATGCAGCCGCGAGCTGCTTATCCAGCCAACCGTTGAGACGGCAAATAAGAACATCCTACGTCACATCCGGCCTCGGGGAGTTTTCGAGACCACCGGGCGGCAACAAATTACTTATTGAATTTTTGGGACAACGAAGGTGAGACAGCGAGTCGCTAATTAAACTTAAAACAACTATTTGAATGCATTTTGTATCTGTATTGTGTAACAAATAAGTACTTTTAATTGTCACGTTGTGCCTTTTACGTTAACTTTCGGTTTTCTTGCCTTGAGGAAAGCCAGAGAGTTTCTTAAAAGTACGAAAAAATACTGTGGTTTGGTCTGTTTTTAGAAAAGTTATCGCCACTGAATCATGTTTTATAACAAAGACACGGTAATGTCTCCTCTTTATGAAATGTCCTCTATATTCTATCGACAATTCCCCCACCTGCTAGGCATTGTTTGATGGGTACAGCGGTGGACACTGGAGAAGTCATCATCATCCTCAGTGACGATGAAGATGCTGAAGAAAACATCTCGTTCAGTGATCAGTCGGTTGTCCTCGTGGAGGTGGAGGACGTGAAGAAGAGTGGTAAAGCCGCTGTGTTCACCTCTTATGCCCCGAGCAGACCGGACGTGCAGGTCGTGATTGGTGATCAGCCTCTCTCTCTCTCTCTCTCTCTCTCTCCCCCCCCCCCCCCCGTGTCTCAGACTCTGCTGTAGCTCCCGTTGCTCTGGATGAGGACCTGGTCATCACCTTCTCCCGCCGCGCGGAGGTCCTCCCCCACGCACGCTACGACTGTCCCATACACGTCTTCACGTGAGTGAAATCCGACGCTGATCTCTGCGTCCCCCTTTTTTAAAAATTTTTTTGTTTGTTCTTGTTTCACCTCCACGAGAGATGTTCTCACCTTCCTCTCCTCCTCTGTGGTGCTCAGGGTGACGGACGAGATCGGTGCTCCTGCGGCCGGTAACCAGCTCATGTGCGATCAGTGCTTCTGCTACATCTGTGACAAGCTGGCGTCATTGGTGGGTGTGGACGCACAGCAAAAAACACACTCCTTAGAAAATCTTTATCAATTGTATTTCTATGAGTATAACGGCTGCTGCTGTTGTTGTTATTAGTACATCCAAGGATTTCTTTTACAACAATGCTTACAGCAGCTCTGGATAAAGGCATTTATTCATTCCTCGATGAAGATCATTTCAAGTCTTGTTGTTTTTCTGGTGTGTGTGTGTTTGTGTGTGTGTTCAGTGTGAAATGTGGTGCTGCAGCGGACTTTGTCACTGCAACAGCCACAAGAAGAGCGACTTCTGGAACAACCTCAGAAACAGCTTGCTGCTGGGAGGACTCCAGCGCTTCAACCTGACTCTGTCGGAATTAGATTCCCACCTCCGGCACGCAGGTACTTTCACGCACGCTTTTAAAAAACGGTGTCCGATTTGTTACTGCGCTTCACTCCGCTGGCCTTTTTCTGCCCCCCCCGCGCAGAGACGATGCTGCAGAGCTTCAAACTGAGGCTCTCTGCAAAGTTTGCGTCCTTCTTGAGAGGAGAGACTTGCGGTCCGAGCGACTGGAACCCGAAAGGCCTCGTCTTCAAGTGAGTGACGGAGCCGCGCCGCGACGACGCTGAAACCCGTGCAGATGATCTCGCACCATTCGTGAATCTGGGGTCTTTTTAACATCTGCACCAGATGCACATCCAATACCATGCCGTTAACAACGCAAACATTACACCGGAAAACTCTCAAAACGTCCCAGCATTAAGTTGTTTAAATGAACGTTAGTGGAGCAGCCGTGAAACGGACGCACTCTGCTACTTGTAGTTTTAAAGAGAAAATCAGCAGTTTTCTACATAAATCTAAAGTTTAAACTAGTTTATAACGTCTTTGGTTCAGAGTTAAGTACTCTAATCAAAATACAAACTGGAGGTGTGGAGTATTTAGCACACAGGATGTTATCAAACATGCAGATGCATTCTGGGAAATGTAGGACTCAGCGTTTCTAGGTATTGACTCACACAGTTGGGGACTCAAAGCAAGGATTCTTACATTTAAAAAAAATATTCATACATCACTAGAGTGCTCCTTAACTATCAGAAACAGCACTCAAAAATAACACTGAACCTTTATTACAGTGACATCCGCATGCTTTTAAAATGTCAAATTAGACCAAAAGCGTTTAACTTGCAGAATGATCTCACCATAAGGAACAAAATCATGGCTACAAATTCCCCGTGATTTTCAGAGTAACTTTAAGTCGTCGCTGACATTGTAAACAATAGTTCTAAATAATGTTTTTGTTTTGCAGCTACACACCCGTGTACGAGTTTGTGTCGTCGTTCCTGAACGAAGCCGATCAGCAGGAGGGCAGAGCTGCAGCCGTCCTCAGACTGGGAGCCGCAGAGGTCTTCATACGACATTTTCAAGTCTCGGGGTACACACGCGCAAACACACACAAACACACAACACAGATAGCGTTTCATGGTCATCTTAACAGCTCTTATACTCTCTGTGTTTGTGATTCTCTGCAGGTCTTACATCTCACACTCGCCTACTGCTAATGCTGTTGAAGGCAGACTAGTGTTACTGCAGAGGTACACACACACACACACTCACACTCTCAGAGTAATTCATTTGGATATTCACCTGTCGTTGGTTTTCCCAGGGTAATAGCGTCCGTGCAGAGACAGATGGTGATGAGCAGTTTGACCCCAGAGTTCATCCACAAATTGCAGGAATTTTACCAGAAGTTATTTTTCCCTCCTGAGCTGAGGCACATGAAGAGCAGGTATGTGTGTGTGTGTGTGTGTGTGTGCTTGTGTGTGTGCTTGTGTGTCTGTTACTCTAACTGTGTGCGCGCGCCTCAGCCTGTGTGTCCGTCCCTGGGACGACGTGCTGCTGGTGTCCGTGCTGAAGGGGCAGAACGTGTCGGGGGTCCGCAAAGACAAAGGCAAGAAGGACCTCCTGATAGAACAGATCGCTGTGGTTCTGTTGAGGACGGAACTACTGCAGCAGCAGCACAGGTACAGAGCGCACACATGTACGCGCCCTGGCCTCCCGCAACTAATCGGACCCCACCTGGCTGTGTCCTCGCCGTCTGCAGGTACAGAGAACTGGTTCGCTACCTACGGGTCGTCGAGAGCGATGATTCCAAACTGTGAGTGAGAACTTCCATCAACTGTTGTGACGTTTAGCTGCAGGAAATGAACAGAATGCATTTGCCGAGAAAGGACCAAATGTTATATTTCACACTCTGAGAGACCTCAATAATACTATATATTGACAAGGCCGACATGTGTGGTGCCTGGCTGTGTTCCTCCGGTAGCCTCCAGCAGGTCCGTGACCTCATCCCGTTCTTCTTCTGCCTGGACGGGTCCTTGCCGGGCGGCCTGCACAGTCTGTTCCCCGCGGTGAACGCCCCCGCCGCGCGCCTCACCCCGCGCCTCTTCCTCTTCTACCTCCGCCTCTTCACCACGGCGACGGCGCCGCCGCTGGCCACGGTGCGGGTCAGCGGGTCGGCACAGGTGTGCTTCTCCGACGCGGCGTGGCAGCCGATGAAAGGTCAGACCAGATGAACGGCGGCTGGAAGAAGAAAATGTGTTCTTTTTGTTTTTTTTGGGTCAGAGCAAGTGGAACTGTGTTCCCTCCCCAGATGCTGTGCCCCTTCCAGCCGACGTGGTGGTGAGGTTCGCCCTCCGGGTGCAGAGGTGCTGCCCGGCCGTCTTCGCCGACGTGAGTCCACAGACAAGAGAAACGTCCTCCGATGTCCACACTCTCACCCTTTGATCATCTTCATTTATTGTTTTTCAAACCGCTGTATGAATGGTTTGTTTTTGTTCCGGTTCCAGTCTCAGTGTTGGGTCAGTTTACTCCAAGTCGTCAACCCGCCCGCCGCCGTCCCAGAACCACCTTTAAAGTTTCTACACGTATGTGTGTCTCTTTCTTTTTAAATTGTTTTCTCCATCCGCGCCGAGTGTTGTTCACGTTGTGTGAATCCTGTCTCTCGCCTCAGGAAGCGAAGGACGTCGTCGGTTCGATTCTGCTCGACCAGCGCGGCTCCAACGTACAGATCCCGCGTTCCTTTCAGGAGGTGCACGCACACACACACACACACACCCACGTGTGCACGGGATGTTACCGACGGGTAGTCACCGTGTCGTTGTGTTTTCCAGGTGTACCCGGATCAGGCTTTGCTGCTGCTGGTAACGGCGGCGCTGGGTCAGAGGATCCTGCGTGCCGCTCTGAGTCCGGCCCTCCCCGTCCTCAACACGCTCAAGGTCTGCAGACGTTTAGAGAGGCGTTCTGTTCACGAGCTCCTCCTCCTCCTCCCGTCTCATGCCGCAACTTCTCTCTTGCCTCGCAGGGTAACCTGTGGGCTCTCGGGTGGCTGTGGGACAGTCTGTCCTCGAGCCCGGAGCGGCTGGGGTCCTTCTCCCAGGAGCTGTCGCAAGAGGCGGGAGCCGCGACAGGTGTGTGGACGGCGTTCGTATGACAATGGAAAGCCTCTTTTTAGGCATTTGAGTTCTTGTTAATGAAAAGAGGGGGGGGGGGGGGGGGAAGTTACTTTCAGTCACTGGCGACACCCGGCGGCGGCGCGGAGGAACTGCAGCGCTGCCTCGTCCCCAAAGGGCCGATTCACTCCCTGAAGACCTCGGGAGGCTTCTGCATTGTAGCTTTTTAATCCTTCACTTGCATCAAAGCTGCCTTGGTGTCACCGGACCTGCAACTTAACTGCTTTCTTGATTCATTCATTTTTTGTTAGCGCATCGTTAGCTACTGGCGCTGCGCTCCACGTAGACACGGTCGTAACGGTGAATAAAGCCTCACGGGGGCGTCTCAGTCACCGGGGGATCAGGTGGTTCACTTCTACACCTCCATCTCTTTTTTGACCTGTTTTCGCCCGATGAATCGCTTCGACTGACTGCATGTGTCTTAAAATGTCCTCATTCGGGGAGTTCAGGTCTTCCAGGAGACCTTCTACACGCACGGCCACCAAACGTTGCATGTCTTTGTGTCTCCGTCTCTGTCAGATGGGGATAACGTTTTAGGCTTCCTTCGCTCCCGTGCATCCGCTCCGTCTTCTTGAACAGAGACCCGGGGACCAGTGAGTGTGATTTAATTCATTCAACGAAACAAAAGACACCAAAGAAACCTCATTGTGGACGTTTCCTTTGTCACTGGGCTGTGGGTCTGTTCAGCAGCGGCTTGTGAGTCGCCGTCACATGTGGCGATGCCTCACAGTGTCTTCTAGTAGTGTCAGCTGTAGGTCAACCACAGCCGCCTATCAGCTGTTTCAGCCACTTTTTATTTTTTTCAAAATGCACATAAAGTCTGGAGTGTTTTTTTTTTTCCCCCTCCTGTGTTGGTTGTACATTTTGAACTGTGAATTCTTAGTATTTGTCACTAAAAACGCATCATGTGAAACCTCGAGGACGTACAAATGTGTTGAATGCATTATTTGTCTTTCACGTGTCCACCGCCGGCTGCTAACGTGTAACATGTGTTTTTAGATGTGTTTTCTAGTGTGAGCAGCAAAGAAGACGCACTTTCACTTTTCACTTCTCCGCCACCACTTTAGATTTAACCCGTTTAACTCCCAGAGCGCAGACACACACACACACACACACAAACCGCACAATAGTGGTATGAAATAGCCTTCAAACTATTGTGTTCAGCACTAGCTTAATAGTGAATGAAATTACTTAAATATCATCACATCTCAATGGATCAGCTGTTCCTTATTTTGTCATTTTTCTTCCATACATTTTGATATAAAACCTGTTTTTTTTTTTCCTCTCAGCCAAAGATTAATTTTCATGTCATTTGTGCACCGTGTCAGCATTTTTAATTTTTAAATGTATTTTTCCAGAGAAGCTGTTCTGCTGTAACAGCCTCAGCCTTGTTTCTCTAATAATTAAAGATGGTTCTAGTAATGGTAGTAAAAGTGTCTTCTTTGCGTCCCTCAGGGCTGATTCTCTCTCTCTGACTCGTGGCTCCATTCATACAAAACAACACATGACTGTAAGCGCTGCTTCTCTGTTTTTATACTTGATATAAAGCCTCCTCATTAAGGCTGACGTTTTTTTTGTTTGTTTTTTTATCCTCTGGGTGTTTGCAGCCGGGTCCGATTCCACACTGACAGACGTCAGAATGTAGCGGGACAGACGGAGCGATGAAGAGACACATCATCATCATCATCATCATTACTTTTATTGTTCATTTCTTTACAACAGAGACACTTTATGTTGCTTTATTCTTTATTGACTTAAAGCACAATTTACTGTTGATATCAAAAGCTTTTAATGTTGTTTTCTGTTAATGAATGTATGAAAACGATTTGGAATTGTATCTTTTGTTACAAATGCTCATAAAATGCAATTATGTGATTTAGTAAATAAATGGGAACAAAAATACGTTTTAATGCTTTTCTTTTGTTGCATATGAACCCTGATATAAAATATTTTAGAATATAAATCTACATCAAGAGACTGTTGTGGTCTTGTAACTTTTTAGGATGTACTTTCTTACTGTATAAAATGTATTTTTATAATATAAACAGTGACACTGTGAATCATCGTGAGTTCTGGTGTCTCTAGTGGAATCAAAGCTGACCTTCCTGATCCACATTTGGGATTTGATTCTCTCTCCTCCTGAAATAAGGATCACAGCATAAAAGTAGTGAAATCAACTAGGGCTTTATTAGAAATGCCATTACATGACTTTACTTGACCTGCAATTCTGTTATAACGGTATGGAACGGTTGTGGATTCCAGCCTGAGAATCTATGAGAATTGAGGTTGGATTCAAAAGCATCAACAGGTGTGTGGTGGAACAGTGCAGGGAGATTTCAATCGGAAGCCTGGTCGGATCATTGAGACGAGAAAAAGTCACTTGGTACTTTAAAGCTTTTATTGCTTGTGTTGCTCAATTCAAAAGTCCAGAGAAAATACACACGTTAAACTCGGCTCACATTTGCATCAATCAAGCAAATCGATAACATGAAACTTGACGTCGTTGTTATCAGCTACAGTTTAACTTCTTTCATGCTTCAGTTAACCTTCAACAAACCGTCTCCAGATTGTTCAAACCTCGGCTGACGGGCGTTGAACCAACAACCCGTTGCAGAGAGAACCCGCCTCTCTCCCCCATGCCGGTTAAAACGTTAAAACAACAGATTACAGTCGGGTCTGTTTGTAAAAAAGGGAAAAATCAACAGTCCGTGTATTACTAGCAGCATCGGGGTCAGTAACAGTCGCTAAGCCTTCATTTCAAAAGCACACTTCAAATAAAAAGCAAAAAGTCCTTCATCGATTGAGGTACGAGTGCATTTGTGTCCGGTGATGCGAACACATAAATAAGTCAGTGTAAGTCAGACGCTGCAGGTGTCTCCTGGTCGTCAGTTCGCCGTCCCTCCGGCGTCACGCCGCGTGCGTGTTTCTGTGCAGGTGCACCGGCTCGTAGGAGATGCTCAAAACCGGCGGCCCACGTCCCGCGTGGCGCCGCGCAATGAGGTCACACAGGAAACGCATCACCCTCGAGTCGCACTCGCTGCTGCAAGCTGCCGGCGCGGGGGGCGGGGCGTCCCGCTCCGAGACCCCGCCCCCTGCGCGCAGCAGGGCCCGGTTGGCCAGCGCGGTCAGGCAGCTCTCCAGGTGCAGCAGGTAGGTGTCGCCGCGGCTGATGCCGGCGCCGGGGTCCGCCAGCCTGCCGACGAGGCAGCCGGAGTACGACGGGGCGAGCAGCGTCCTCTGGTCCAGGTCCAACAGCGCCAGGTAGCGGCCGTAGCGCGCCACGGAGCGGAGGGCGTCGGCCGAGGAGCCCGAGGGCGACCTGAGGAGACGAGGAGGGAGGGACAGTGATTAAGCGATAAAAAGGTACCAAGGTCGGGAAAATACTGCGTCGGAGGTGAGGCGGCGTGCCGCGTCTCGCATGGCGTGCCTGTGGATTCCCACGAGCCTCCAGGCGAGCAGGTCGCTGAGCTGCAGCGGTGCCGTCAGGCCCGGCATCACGGCGGCGCCGTCGGGCCCGGGGTCCGGCAGGAAGAGGCTCAGAGCCTCCACCAGCTTCCTCACCGAGCTCTCGTCGCCGCCGACGACCACCAGCGGCCGGCCGCTCAGCAGGCAGAACACGGCGTGCTGGGAGAAGGAGTTCTGCTTGAGGAACCGCAGGGCGCGGAGTGCCGCCTTCCTCCTCCTCCTCCTCCTCCTCCTCCCCCTCCACCTTCCCTGATCCGAGCGGGCGCCGGCGTGGGCCGTGCGCGGGTTAGAGAGCGGGTCGTGGGAGCAGTCGGAGCCCTCGTCGACGCTCAGCAGCCGGAGGGGGGCGCCGGGCGGGGCCTCGGCGGCGGGGGCGCTGAAGTGCACGTGAAGGTCGGGCGCCTGCGGCGGCTTGGACGTCTTCTCGGGGCTTCCGTCGCTCTTCCTGCATCCGGTGGCCTTCGCCTTCCTCATTGTAACCGTTTCTGGCTTGACGGCCTCCTCCTCCCGCTCCTCCTCCTCCTCGCGCTCGAGGCCGTTGCTGAGGGGCCGGGGCTCCGCCGCCGCCGCCTCCTCCTCCGTGATGGCGGTGAGGTCGTCGGGAAAGATGGAGCCGGTGGTGCTCAGCACCTCGATGCTGTCCTCGCTGTCGGCTCGCCTGGCGCACGCCCGCGCCCCCCCCCGGGCGCCGCAGTCCGCAGAGGCTCGGCGCTGAGCGGCGTCCGTCGACCCGCCGCCGCCTGGTGTTTCTGTTTGAAGAGACAACGTGTCTTCGATCTGTGGCTCGTCTCCTTTATCGTTTACTACAGGTCGGGGTCATTGAGACGAGAAATGTTTGAAAAGAAAAAGAAAGAATGCGTCGGTACCTCCGCTCTCGGACCCGCGCTGCGTCCGGTAGGACCTCTCGGTCCCGAGCACTTCGATGCTGTCGCCGCTGCTCGCGCTCCCCGTCATCTCCGGGGCGACGGCGGGGTCAGGGGTCGCTCGCCCGGCCTCCAGTTTGATGGGGATCTCCTCCACGCAGGAGCAGAAGGACTCCGGGCCCGTCGGTTCCGATAGAAGCGCGCGCGCCTCCCTCGACGCCACCGCCCCGCCGCTCTCTCTCCCCTCCTCCGCCTCCGCCGCCTCCTCCTCCTCCTCGTCTCCGTCCTCCGGCGTCCACAACTCAAACAGGAAGTTGGTGAGCGTGACCCTCCTGGCCATCGGCCGCGTGACGCGGCTGGTCCGCAGCGCGCTCCGGTCGCCGCGCAGGCGGCGCTCGGCGGCGGCGAGCTGCCCCTTCATCAGCGTCAGGAAGTAGTCGTTGCAGAGCTCCTCCAGGGGCTTCAGGCGGCGCTCGGACCTGCAGGAGGAGGAGGAGGTGGAGTTGGTGGAGGAGCGCTCGGGGGCCAACAACGCAGCCGGGTCGGTGAGGGGGTCGGCGGGGTCGTAGGGCAGGAAGTCGGGCTGTTTCAGCTTCCTGTTTGGGTAGGAAGTGACCTGGCGCAGGAGGTCGCGATGCTGTGAGATTGAGCGCTCCACGGCGTCGAGCTCCTCCGCCTTTTCTCCCTCCTCCGCCTTTTCCCCCTCCTCCGCTTTTTCTCCCTCCTCCGCGGGGCCGCCGGGCGCCGTCGGAGCTCCTGCCTCCTGGAGCAGAGTCGACCGTGTGTACCTGCAAGCGTCAGAGGGAGTTTATTCATACTTTTTATTCATTTTGAAGGTCCCACTTTCACCTGCACATCTCCAAAAGGTCCATATTTCCATCTTTTACTCACATATATATGATATTTGTGGTCTTAATTTTCTTTTTTTTGATTATTTCAAACATAAAGAATTTTAAAGATGTCCCTCGTGATGACACGCCCCTCTCAGTGGAGGCCACGCCCCCCCCCCCCTCCCTGAGCAGATCTGGCCCCGCGTTCCTTTACTGAAACAGTGCATATCGTTGCTTACTCGAGCTCCTGCAGTCGGCTCTGCAGCTCCGCGGCAAACGCCTGCCGGTTCCCCGTCTTGAGGCTCTCGGAGGCCCTGGCGAAGCCGCTCGACAGCTCGCACAGGTTCTCCGTGAGCTTCGCCTGGTCCGAGCACACGTACGCCATGCAGAAGGGACGCACCATGCCGCGGGCCTCCAGGTCGTACAGGGTCACGTGGTGGACGTAGGCGAACGCGTCCTCCGCCGAGTCTCCCAGCACCACTTTGGAGTCCTCGCTGAAGTTGAGGCGGGGCCCGGGGGCCGCCTGGCAGGGGCCCGACGCCTGGTAGTCCACGGACATGATGCGGACGGAGAAGTGGTTGAGGTCGAACGACCCGACGACCCCGGGGGCGTCCGGTATCGTCAGCACGGGTCTGGGTCCCACCTGGAATCGGAGAATGTAAAAGTAAAAAGACCTTTCCTCTCTGCTGTGGGAGAACTGCTGATACTTTAAAAAAAAACAAAAAAAAACGTTGTTTTAATTCCTGTTTCGGTTCTGCTTTGCGTGAAGGACGTCTCACAAAACCTGACCTCATTTGTTGAAAATCTGTAGCAACCTAAGCACACTTTTATAAAATTAAAACCCCCACATACATTTAAAAAGTAAATAGAAAATAAGTATATTCCATGCTTCATTTTTTATGAACTGTGATACTTTGCTATGACTAAATAACGAATGAATAATATGTGAATATCATAAATGTCATTGAAGGTTACGCTACAGAACTACGATGCTAACCAACTTCTGTAAAATAGATCTGTATCATTATAACACACCTTATATATTATACATTATTATACCTCATTATATTCTTCTTTAGTAATACTCTACTACATTTATTTGTACCCCGCTATACCTTTAATGTAAACATCGTTGCATATCTTTATCTGGTCTGTTGTGATGCAGTAACACATTTTATTCACCACGTGTTTTACTTTCTCTCTAAATCCAACTTTAAAAAAAGAAGAAACACACGCACACGCACGCGCACGCGCGCACACACACCTGCTCTGAGAATTCCGCCACCAGTATGAAGTCCCTGTGAAACAGGGCGGCGGAGGTCCAGGGGTTGGACGGAGGGAACCGGGGGACGGAGAGCTCCTCCGGCAGACCCTCTTGGTCCTCCTCTCCTTCCCCGAACCCCTCGGTCCCGGTGAAGGCCAGCAGGTCCGGTGACCCGATCATCTTCGGACCGTGTGCGCGCGGGGTTCAACCCATGGAGGATCTACCAAAACACCGCGGTGACCCGGTGCGGCTCCCCCCCCCCCCCTCCTCCTCCCCTTTCCTTCGGTCGGTGAGTCAGCTGTTCACACGGGACTCGTCACGCAGTCACCGGTGCGAAAGTACCGAGAAGCGGCGTTCAAGTCCCCCCGGTAAACAACGGGCGTTTTCAGGAACCGACCTCAGAGAGAAGAACTGTGGAGAAGTGAAACAGAGTCACATGGTGAAGCAGACTTGTTGCGCGTTCTCGTGGCGGGCTGACGTGACGTCACGCCCCCCCCCGACCACCCCACGCCGCCCGGGGGCCTCGGTGTCAGGTCACAGGTCCCAGGTGGCGGGAGTCGCTCATTTTCCGTTGCGAAATCCGCGCTTCATCGAGGTCCCGAGTCACCTCCGCGAGACTTCCGGTCAACCGTTTCAAAATAAAAGACTTAAAAACAAAAACAAACACCCCGCTCGAAACACACACTTATTGGACACGCACTGTAAAGTATATTGATACAACCAGCGGCGAAAAGGTTTAATTTAACCAATAATAAGGATGTAATTCGTTGGCACGTTGCATTGTATGGTTGTCAGAATAGATCACTAACCTTTATTCACCACTGTAATCAAACTTTGAATATGTGTGTCTGAATAAAAAGGGAATAACAATCGTTTCATTAGTAATGGTCTAAAACTAAGAATAACCTTTTCCATTTTTGGTGGACTGAGCATCTAACATCAGGTACCTTTTATGTTTAGCATGTTTTTATGCTATGTATCAGAATCTGACAAAATAAACAATGTAACAGCCTTTTTAATTTTTACGTTACCTGTGGGACGAGATCTACAAAGGCTTGTTGAGGTGATTCAGGTAAATGCAAACTGTATCTAAAAATCCTGCACTGTAGCAAAATCCTGCACACTAAAGTTTGACAAAACCATTTCAAGTTTATAAAAATTGCAAAAGTCTCTTTAGCTGAGTTACCACTGACACTAATAAACAAAAGGTACAAGAAAAATCTTGCAACATGCAACACCAGCCTGACACTTATCTTTGTTCCATTTTGAAAGTTTGCACAGAAACATTTCAGAGCAAAAGAATAAAAACAAATACTCATTTTATTTGCAGTATGTTCATTTACAGAAAATTCTGTCAGAAAGAAATAGTCACAACATTCATACAGTATTTAAAACCAACAGCATTCAATCATTAGGCAACTTTATTCATTATTTAATGGGCTAGTTACCCCAGGTAAGAGTCAACAGACAGCAAACAAAACAAACAAATACTGCACGCTTTAACACCCAGTATGACAAAATATACCCTCTGCTTTAAATAAGTTAGACAGACTGGTTTTATAAATGCATTAAAACCTGTTATAAGCAAGTCATTAATTGTCTGTATAGTTACACTATATTAAAGTAAATTCAGAAAAATATTGCATAGCACTCTCCATCAGTTAGAGGCAATAAACGGTCCTCTCCGGTTCGTATTCTGAGCTACACGCCGACTCCCTTCATTCATTCATTCATTCATTCATTCATTCATACCCCACTGCTGACTTTGGTGGCTGGTTTGATGACTGCGTTTGAGGAGCACTTCTCGTCCTCGTCTCCGTTCCTCTAAACGCTCTCACATCTCGTCTCTGTTTCGCCTCTCCTCCTCCAGGCGAGGCGCACGACGCCATTTTCTAACTCCAACTCCATTCTCCCCTCAGTGCGGGAGGGTTGTTCAGAGCGTGAAAGACACTGCGTGTGCACACAGTTATTATATGAGCAGTATTTCAGGCTCCGACACGGCGCAGTACAGCATGAAACCCATCCGGTCCACCTGGTCCTCCGACAGGCCGCTCAGCAGATTGACAGCTGGCTTGAAGTAACTGTGCAGCGCCCCTTGTTCCAGGAAGCCGATCAGCTCGGCGACGCACTGGCGGAATCGGGCGTGCAGGCTGGTCTCGGACCAGTCGCCCTCGCCGTCGCTGAGGTGCAGGATGAGGTTGGCCAGCGGGGCGGCGCCGAGAGGCCGCAGGGAGGGGTTCAGCCTGCACACCGCCTTGAGGATCTTGAGCGCGTGCCGGCGGCGCCCGCCGTCGGCGGCGTCGAGCCGAGCCAGGCGGCGATTCTCCCACGGGTAGAGGGACAGGTGCCAGGCGTTGACCCAGGGAGCGGTGAGCTCCGGCTGGGCGGTCAGAACCACGTCCTCCTCCGTCAGCAGGGGCAGCATGGAGACGAACACGGGCGGCTCGCCGCTCTCGGCGACGTCGCCATTTCCAGGCCTGGAGGAACGTGGCGGGAGAGAAGTGCATCAGGAGAGGGAGGGAGGGAGGGGGGGAGTGAGGGGGGGGGAGATAACGCTGACTGTAGCATTCAGAGACATTTCAGCCACAGATAAATAGATAATAAATTGTACGAATGAAAGCAGCTCGCGATCATTTGTTGAATCGCTGCATTCCTTCTAAATGTCAAACATTTGGGTTAAAACCATGCTTTTTGGGGGGGGGGGGATAAATGGCTTACCGGATCTCCAGTCTCAGGTCCGGTCCTCCCAGCACAGGTCTGACCAGACAGTCCAGAGTGCTGCTGATGGACAGCCAGTTCACACTTTCCAGGACCGCCTTACTAAACATGTTCACGACGGCCTCTGCAGACAGGTAACCCCCCACCAGGTACCTACAGGACACAGAGACGGGCTCAGCGCCACCGCAGCAAACCCGTAGTTCTGATCAAGTTCATTACTGCTGCTTCAATTTAAATTACAAAAGGAATTGAGGCTATTCAATGACTGCATCTGTAGTAAAAAAAAACATTTCTGCAAATGATCAGTAAAAATTGAATATTTGCACAAACATGCCTGATCTATTGAAATATAAAGAGACACTTGAAAGTGCAGACTGCTTGAGTAATTAACACATATTCGGGTTGTCACAGTAGCATCACCTGTCCCAGTAGCTGAGCCCTCTGGGAAAATATTCCAGATTGACCCGTCGGATCATCCAGTGCAGCGGGTGCGTGAGCAGCGTTTCCTCCCCGGGGATCAGACGCCACAGAGAGGCTTCCAGCTGGAGCGGCACCAGCAGACAGGCGTGGTCCGCACTGACCACCTGAAAGAAACCCGAGGCGTCATCCAGCCAACGCCTTGCTACGCAAGGCGGGCAGAAAGGGGAGCGGGCCCATCAGCCGGGAAAGTTACAGAGCGAGCGTACCTGCAGGTCATCCAGCAGGGAACCCCCGAGGCGCATCTCCCCCAGGGGCATGTCGGGAACTCGGCTGCGCAGGAAGCCCTGGATCTCGGTGCAGAGGTCCACGGCCAGAGCCTGGGCCCTCAGCACCTCGTCGGGATGCAGGGCCGCCCTCGTGTGGTAGTACTGCTGCAGGCGCTCCTACGCACAATGCACACGGCTCAGGTGCTACGCCTGTGTGTGTGTGTGTGTGTGTGTGTGTGTGTAGCCTTCAGAGAGGCACAAATATCTTGGGATGGCGAGATAGAAACGGCAAAACGAACCAAGCGAGTTTGGATGTCGTTTCGCTTCCAACGGGAACTACAGTTAAAGTTGTTTAGTGACTTCAGCGTCTTTAGCTTCTGTATCGCAGCGTATTCCCAAGTGATTGATTGATGGGGGTTCTACTGTTAGTGGTACAAGCTTGCGTTAGCACACGTCTTGTTTAGCAGAAGAAAACTTTGACAAAGTTACGACATATGTTTAATCATCTATTTTGCATATAAAGCTGCACAATGGGACCTGAAAGGGTTAACAAGCCATTTCTCTGTGTTAAAAGGACTGCCAGTTAAGTTGCTGCAATGAATAAAAGTAGATTGCAGCAGTTGGAACAATGCTGTGTGTATTCTGTTACTGTTGTTAAGACTAAAAAGCACAGCATACAGAGTAAAGCGTATTAAAGCCCCATATGAGAGGAAACAATGGACGCTTCCATTAAAAAACACACTACTAGTACAACACTTCCTAGTATTCATTTGAACAAGCAGCGTCCAGGGATGCTGGACAACAAATTAAGATGCGCAACGGTTCATAAAAGATACAATTTGCATAAGCTTTCTCTAAAGCCAAATCCCATTGCTTCAAATCCCCTCTCATGTCCGGTCATGCGTTCGCAGCTGCTCTGCTAACATTTACTGAAATAAAAACAAAATTGTTTCCTGCAGCTCATACAGAACCATCCACAGCATTTCTGCTCATGTGGGCGTCCTGCACTAACCAACTCAAAGCTGTTTTCATGCTCGTTTGACTTCCTATGAACAGTCAGTGCACAAGCACACACACACAGTGCTGTGATTATGCAGGGCTCTGTGCAGCCTAAGCAGCGCGTAACAAGATCCCCTGAGCACTGAGTTAAAAAAAAAAAAAAAAGAATGAGTCAACTCTTACAGGTACAGGACCGAATGCATAATCGATGCCTTTAAAAGCCACGGGGCCAAAATGTCGGGCCGTACCTGCAAAGTGAGCGCGCACAGCTGGACCCTCTTTGACTTTGACCCGGGTTTGGGCGGCACCTCCGGAGAGGACGTCTGGGGTTGTTCAGAAAGTTCAGCTGATTGAGAAAGCGAGCAAAACGGCTGTCAAATAATGCCCAGAATGCTAATTGGAGTAATCACCCTAAAATATATACACACACCTCAATGCATTTGTGATATTTCCATTGGCACTTACCTTTCTGCTGCCTGGCTGCCTTGGCAACGTGCTTCACGCCCTCCAAGCCCTTCTTGAGCAGTGTGGGAGAAGCAGAGACCGAACTCAGCTCCTCCCAGCTCTCCGCCATCTTCTGCTTCACCTTCTCATCCTCGTCCTCGGCTGCACGGCCCGCGCGCTCTATCAGCTAAACACAGACGCTCGTGGTCACAGCCGGGCCGGCCTGACTGACAGAACCCGCGGGTGAGCTAAATATAGGCTGGAGCCGCGAGTAAGATAAACAGAGCCTCGTACCACGTCAGACAGGTCCGTCCCGAGGAGTTTCTGCATGTTTAGTCCATTAACTACAAATGACCATTTTACAAACTCACTTTGGAATAATTTGAGGTGCCCCAGGCTGTAGATTTACATTTTAGTAAGAAAGCTAGAAAACAAAAAACAAAGCCCGTAGCTTTTCGTCTGCTTGCGCTTAGCTTAGAGTCAAGTGGTAATCAATTCAACACACAAGTCTCTAATTGATACAACCTATTTGTAGTAAAACTTGTGCTTTAAATATTCATGGACGCTCCAGGGCTTTAAAACACCTTCTTTGGCCAGGTTGAAATCTTTGCAGTGAAGTTTTGAAACTGCTTATTTGATGAAAATTGTACTTTCTTGTTACTTGTTCTTCTGAGTTTGTATCTCTATGTGGAAATGCACTTATTGTACGTCGCTTTGGATAAAAGCGTCGGCTAAACGACATGTAATGTCATAAAGGGGGTCTCCAAGATCAGATCAGTGTCTATGAATGACGCACCGATGTGGTGACAGCAGTCTGAGGAGGGGAAAACAACAACAACAACAAAAAACACTCACCCGTTTCACTGCCAGTGTAGCAATTCCAAGCACGGCCGCCCCCCCGACTCCCAGAACCAGATGGGCATTTGCCAGCAGGAAATCAATCACCACGGCGATGCCCTCCTCTCCTCGCCGCCGACTGCCCTGGAAGTTCATGGCTTCCCCTTTTTTGTTGTTAGCCTCGGGAGAGCATAACGCACAACTTCAATTCTAGTAAATAGAGAATAATGAGACACAGGTGTCAGGAAGAGGGAAGATTAAACTCCAGCTTCTCGATCTCTAGAAATCACGGGACGCAGCTGAACCTCCACATGTCAAGAAGTCAGAATAACCCAAGAGGTAAACTGATGGGATGTGCAGCACAATAGTATTTTAAGATGAACTGATGGGGGAAAAATTAAAGTAATTACAAATCTGGATGAATGGGCGAAGCAAAAAGCAAACGCAAGTCAGAGAATTTCCAATGATCAGATCTCAAGTGAACACTTTAAAAAGTGTTTTAGAAAGCTTTCTCTAAAAACACCAAATGAGGAAATATCTATCTATGGAGGAGCTTCACTTAGGAGGATCTATGCCAAAAAGCACAGGGCGAACCCCTTTCTCTATTTCACCTGTGTCTTCCACCTGTGTACGTCTCCAGTTCTCATTTATGTATGTGGATCAGGAGTATTAATCGTCATTAATAATGTTTTTTTTAATCGTCTTAAGAAAACAACATCCTTCTCTACCTCCTTATTAAAGAATTAGTGAACGTGAAACAAAAACTAGTAAACCAAAGAGCTCAGATTTTTTCTATGGACGCATCACAATCATCTCATGTTTCATAACTTTGTTGACACGTTCACGTTCTGCCGAGGTCCCTTATTGCCCTCAAACACAGAGAAAGGCTCTTTTCAGTCCTTGAACAACCATCGCAAGCCTCGTGCTGGAAACAGGAAGCTACCAGAATAATCCCACATGCATTCTACTCCTAAAAAAAAAGAGACTTGGGGACTGAGCTGTTGGGTTTGTTTCTCTTGGCTGCTTGTTGTTGATGACATTTTAGTTTAAAACAAAACGTGCACGCTGTGCTTATCGCGATTTGCTCCAGAGACCTGATGTTCAGAAATAGCCGCAGGACATAACTCGCTCTCTTTCTGCCGGAGGTGCAGCAGTCCGAGAACAGAAGCTCTATTTAAAGACCCCGGGTCGTCCCAGCTGGGTCAAATGTAGAACAGCCGGGCTACTCAGGTTACAATCGGAGCTCACTTTTCGGTTTAATGTGAGCTGCACTACTCGTGACTGGAATGCTGACATGTTCAGTTTAACGCACTTCATTTATCCTTCGCGGAACCTAATTAGTGAACCTTACGGACAACGTCAACGACAGATGCTAGCGACATAGCGGTTATTGGTATCATAGCGCCGTAACTCGCCATCTAGCGAACCTTTGTGCGCAATCGACCGAATAACTTGAGCAGCATGAAGATAAACAGCGAACGGATTAACCGTTGTCAGCTGACGTCCGTTAGTAAAGCTAACCAACTTATTTAGCTAGTTAGCTAGCGTACGTTAGCTGTCGGTGACAGCAAGATGTCCCTCAACAGCGCTGAAGTACACTCACCAAGATATAACCGTCCGAGTCCACACCATTGACGATGTGATAATATACCTACGATGATTATATAAATAAAAGAGCGCGTGAAGTTACTTCTGTTGTCCGCGGGCGTAACTTAAAGTAAACATAGCTAGCTAGCTACCAGCTGGCGTTAGCTAACCGCCGCTGCGTTCTTCTTCTCTTCTTTAATTGTGGTTGAGAGCCGCAGCGCCCACGAAGAAGCTCCGGAACTCCCAAATCAATTAATCAATAAAATAAGTTCCATTTGTCATGGAAAGTTACTACACGATTTTACTCCATTTCCGAGAGACTTACGATGTATGTGTTGTTTCTTTTTTTGATACTTTTACTTCTATTTCACAAGTTGGGAGAAAATATTGAACTTTTTTACATTTATTTTAAGAGTTTAAAATCAGTTTCTAAAATATAAAATGATCCATTGTTACAGATTAAGCTGCTAAAATGGCATAACACAATAGGTACAATTTAGCTCAAACTAGAAAAAACTAAGAAAGCACAATCTAGATATATTTGAATATGCCAATTAGTAATTGTTTGAGTGCTTTTGATCATTTAAACTAGCCTCTGTCACACAAACCTTTTGACAAACTACACTTTTCGAAGGTCAACAAGGAACTTTGAACCGTTTATCTCAGAAACCTGTTCCAAAACATGCTGTCCTTTGATTTCATTGCCAATTGATTCTGGTCATTCTTCGTTTAAAGCATAAACACAAATTATTGTAATGGCTTCATTTCTAGTAAAAGTAAAATCTATTTATGCATTGGATACGAAGATTTTATTATTTAACTTTTGAGTTAAAAAAATGAATGAATGTGAGGCTGTTCCCTTTTGTTTGTAGTGATCTTTTTACATATTTGTTTTTTATTGAATTATAAATAATTTTCTGGAAATATGATGGATGCATAATATACAAACCTATATACAGATTCAAGAATTATGATGGAAATACAGAAATTACACAGGTCCAAACTGGTTTTCCATTCCCACATATTATAATCCTAGAAATAAGAACATGAATCAATCAAAGAAATATTCTAAAGCAAAAAACTGTTAGATTATAATGAAGATGACGACGGGAGTTCTCTACTAACAGCAGGTAATCAAAGCGGGCTACAAGAAAACCAAAAGATGGACAGAAAACCTAGAACATGTCTGGAACAATACAAGTATATACTGTACTCAATTGGTATAAGCAGACATTTCAGTGGTTTAAAAAACTTCACACTTGAACAAAAAAGTATTTTGTTTTAAAGAAATGATATTCTAAGTGAAGTCTTGAACATGACCTATCAATCAAGATTAGGACTTGAGACAGAGTCCCACAACGCGTGACACACCTCCGACTCAATGTAAAACATGCAAACCACACTCCTCAAATTCAGGGTTTTGTTTGTGGGGGTTTCCCTTTGTTTTCTATGAACAATCATAGTTGTTATTTTGACAAAGTAGACAGTGCAGAGAGTTTAGAAATACCCCGTAGATTCTTAGAGAAACTCTTCAGGAAGTGGTTCCGTGGTTCATCGCTACTAACTCATTTGAAACATAAACCCGACTCTCGAGCACCACGAGACACACTCCAAGTTGTTGTTGTTGTTCCTCTACCTGACCAGACACCATGAAGCCGTCTCGCGTGCTGCTCGTTCTGTTTGAAGAACCTCCTACAGACTTTTACTTTTGGGATATAAAAAAAAAAATAACTCAACAACTCAGAGCAGAGTTCCGGAAAAACCTGCGACCATAACTAGAAAAGAGTTTGAAGTTTGTTTTCGTTTATGTGTAACTTCAGACCGACCAACCCGTGAGCGGCTAAATATGGCCGACTAGGAGCAAGAAACAAATAAGGTGTTTGTACAGAGCAATGCGGATAGTGACTTTCCTATCGGGCCGCGTTGTTTCTTCTCATCCAAATATCACCCATGTAAATGAGGAAAAATTAGATTTAATACAGAACAGGGAAAGCAGGGCCTCCGTCACTTTACAAGGTACGACACGTCAAACTGAAACAAGGCCTGGGATATTATCACTCCCTAAAATTTAGGTTTCCCAGGTTTCAGATTGCGCCACATTGTATCCTCCACCAAGATGAGTCATACAGAAGAACAAAAGAACATAGAAAAGCATTTCTGCACATCTGCCTGGTGTTTTAACTGAAACAGCAGCAGCAGGGAGGCCAAAGTGAACTAAGATCGGGATGCGTGGTAAAAGGTAAGGCTCTGCAACACGGGTGCCAAACAAAATCAAATGTTTCCATCGGCATAAAAGTTCCCCAATCAAAGACTATACAAAAGTATTGTACATTATAACAAGTAAGATTAGTTTTCTTTTATACAAATCCATTCATACATCTTTTTTTTTCCTTTTCTTGTGGCCTGTACATCTTGGTTACAAAAAATACATGCCAATTTGAAGTATCTATGGATATAGAAACAATAGATGTTTAATTAAAGGTCATTTTAACAACAACGCCTGACTAGAGACAGTAACTTCAGGCTCTTGACTTTGCAGGAAACCTTCGTCAGCCCAAAACAAACAAACAACGCACTCAAACGCATCCGGGCTCAAATCAAAAACCAACGAGGACTGGCCTCTTCGCGCCAGACTAAAACAAGAGGGAGAGAATGATGGCTGATCGAAGCGCGTGACAATCCTGACATACATAAAAGATATATATTCGCATGTGCACGCGTGTGGCAGCGGAGGCCTCAGTGGCGTCTCATCTTCACGTCGCGCCCTGAACTCTCGCGGTGCTTGTTGGAGTCGTCACTGCGTCTCCAGTAGTTCTCAGAGGAGCTGATGCTGTGACGACGGTGGTGGGAGGAGTTCGACGGGCGTCGGTTCTCCTCTTTGTCCATCTCCAGCACCCGCGGCCTGCGGGAGGACAACGGATCGGAGGCCGGGTCAGGTTTGGATCTTTGTCTGTTCTTTCAAGAACTGAATCACTGATGGATTTAAAATTATATCCCCGTTGAAATCTAAATAAATGACATTTTCGGGGCGTGAGCGACACGTCTCCCAATGAATCCACAGAAACTCTCTCACATCAATTGCATAATTTAGCGTTACTAAGGAGCAAATTCTGTTGCATTGTGGCAAGGTTAGGTTGACACTAATTCCAATTCGCTCATATGCTATATGGGTATTTAATACTTAGTTCACACAGTATGAACAAAAAATAAAGGAGACAATGTTGGTGTGATCATTATTGCGCTTGAACATTTGAAACGATCGCACTGCAATTGCTTTTGTGACTTTGGTTACAACAGCACTCCAATTAAATTGCTTTCAAATAACGAGACTACAAAAAAGGTCATCAGGAGTCCACTTGGTTTCTACTCAACAAGACCCGATCCATGAACTGATTTGGGCTGTGTTCCAATTATAATCAGTGGGCCCCGGGGTCAGTACGTCAGTATGTGCAAGTGAGTAGACTGAAAGCAGCATTAACTAAATGCCCTGGGCGGTGTTGTTGGGGGAGTGTTAGTTTCCGGCACCATTGAAAGGAGGAAATACCGACTAGATTCATGACTTTGAAGACTTGACAGATGCCAAAAAATCATAAGTGATTATGATGCAACATATCAAGGCCAATATATCATATATAAAAATGTAACACATTCTTCTGACTCTGCACCATCGTTTTAGTCATTGCAAATATCAAAGGTTATGCTCAGATCTGCTTTGATTGGACTCATGAAGAGTTTAGCAGTGAATGATACCTGTGAGCAGCATCAGGATCTGCTCTACGATGATGATGATGGTGGTGGTGGTGGTGGTGATGAGAGCGTTTGGCTTTCAGGGGAGCAGGTCTCTCCACAGCCAAAGCGCTGTCAGAATCGAGCCGAGGAGCATCTGGTCGGGTCCTGGCAAACAGCGGAAGGGGCACCAGGATCAGACACAGATTTGAATAACAAAAATACTTTGGGGAATTAGCACGTGGACTCACTTTCTGAGGATGATCACAGCGCGTCGGGCCTTGATGTCTTGTGGGCGGATGCAGTGGGTGATGTCATCAGCAGCGTAGCCACTACGGAGAGAAAGAGGCCGTGAGCCCTCAGCCACATATTTGAACAATACTGCAATCGATGGGAGGACAGCAACGAGGAGAGCCACGGTCACCTGAGCACCGTGACACTGCCTCTCCTGACGGGCAGGACGAACACCGGCTCCGACACGCGGATCGGTTTGAACTGGAAGCGACAGCCGAAGCAGAGCGCGCTGTCACTGAAGAAGGACACCGAGACGATGGGACGCGCGAAGATGTGCTGAGGATCCACGTGTGACACGATGCAGCCCCCCGGTTGATAATCATTGATCACCGCGCTGTTGACGAACCCTTCCGGGACCACCCCGCTGGACACGAGACGCTTGATCACCAACTCGTGCACCCAGTTGGGGATGTCGTCCACTTCCCCCTTGCGGTACAGCCTCTCCTGGCCCGGCCCACGCTTCTCCAGCTGGGACCCGTACGTGTACCCCTCCCCGAAGAAGTACTTGTTGCGGAGGGGCGCCCTGTCGACGGTGTGCTCGCGATACAGTCCCGCCTCCCCCTTGGAAACCACGTCGTCGATCTTCTCCTCGATGAGGGCGCACTCCTCCGGCGTGAAGATGCTCTCCTGCAGGATGCTGCTCTTCACCCGCACGGCCTCCTGCTCCCGGCTCTCCGCGCTGTCGTCGCTGTGCTCGTAGTCGTTGTTGTTGTTGTTATTATTGTCGTCGTCGTCGGACTCCCGGAGCTTGCGCTTGCGTCCCTTTCCGCTGCCGTTGCTCTCCACGTCCGCGTATTTGCTTTTCGCCTCGTCTCTGTGCGGAGTCATGGATTTGAGCTTCTCCCTCAGGTCAGAGTATCCGCTGGACGCCATGTCAACCAACGGAGTGGGGTGGAAAAAAAAAGAAGAAAAAAAAAAATCAACGACCGTTGGAAGTGCGACGTGAGCCACCGAGCTAACCGTTAGCATGTATCAGCGCCGCATTTCGGCACCGTTTTAACGGACCAGCTAACGTTAGATGTTAGCCCAAGCAGCACACACGTGTAGCCAACGTCCACTGCGTCGCTCCCCCGGGGGAGACGAGCCTTTGGAAGCTGCACACAGCGGCCCCGGGTGGGAAAACACTGTCAAGCCGCGTACGGCAACGTCACAGCCAGGGAGCCGCGAACAAAACACACCGCGTCGACACACTACGGGACGCGCGCGGCCATACGGAGAGGCTAACGAGAAGCTAACGTTGTCCGAGTTGCTTGGCTACGAGCTAGCTGCCGTTAGCTTAAAACTAGCCTGGCTTGGTCTGTCCGTTACCGCCTGGAAATGCCGACGAGCCACGCAACGACATTTCACGTGTCACCGTTAGATTCCCAAACCGCGGTGCTCCGCGGGCGTTTCCCCCCTCGGGTTAACTCCGAGATTTTAAGGAACACATTGTTGTGTTCGCAACGAAGGCTATGACAACGGTCACTCCGGTAGCCCGTCTACAGACCCCCCCCCTTCCTCCTAAAAAAAGGCTGGAAATAAACTCGTGTAACCTGCCACACGTCCGCGCGTGCGCAGTGTTGACCTTGCAGTTCGGGGCGTACTGTCACGTGACGGAATGCCTGACGGCAAACGGGTAAATCCATTTTTGGAGAAACGGCTAATTTGGTCCCACTGAGCTCTTAGTAATCCTATTATTGTAGTGTACTCTATTGTGTTGATGTGTGTAATAAGCAGAAGTGCTCATATTCGTTGCTGTCAATTTATTTAGACAAAATATTCTTTACAAAACGAGAAAGTTGATGCAATGACATTGTATGAATACAAAAACGGTTTAACTACCATCAAGTGTTTGTAATAAACAATCTAAATTAAAAAAGATTAAAAAAACCATGTTACATATTAGTAACAGTTATAAAACTTTGTAATGACAAGGCATGGCCTATGAAGCTTAACCCTTTCTGTACATCGATTAAAACTACGGTAGCACGTGTAAAAAATAAAGGTATCAACCTGAAAGAAACATTAACTAATATTTACTTTTGACTGTCCACAGTATGGATTTTGTACCGTCAACGCAGTATAATAATCAAGTAGTGTAAATCTTCAGTGTAAACATACTCATTCACATAGACTATTAAAACACCTGAAGGCCAGAAGAGGTAGGCTATTTACACAGGTTTCATCCTCATCACTCTGCTCATACTCAAACGAAGCCCGTGCTACAACACGGTGATTTCGCTGGGTGGCAGGGCGAGTCGCCGCTCCTGCGCGGACATCATGTTTTCCACCTGCATGGCGATGACTCGACACAACTCCAGGCCCTGTGGACAAACACCGCCAGCATGAGAACAGCAACGTGGCAGCGAGTCCACTCACTGCGAGGCATCGCGTGTGGCCTCTGCAGAGTGCCCTCGTCTGTGTTTGCGTAATACCTGCTCCAGCTGTAGCTGAATGACCCGCTGTGTGCTCATGTCACCCAGGGTCAGGTCTACGTACGGGTAACTCCTTCCAGCAGTGGGCCTCTGGGTGCGGCTGGACTGCACCTCCACCAGGGGGACCATCGTCATCAGCTCCTGCACCAAAGAGACGGATTATTATAATATATATATATATATATATATATATATATATGCTGAAACTGCTATGTCACTCTAGTCTTACGTGTGTATTTTTGTGCAGGAAGTGGAGCCCATGTTGATTGACAGCGATGATGCATGGGGCGTAGAAGGTGGTGGAGCTGCTGCTTTGGACATAGAAGAACGAGGAGCCGAACATGGGGAACGCACTGATCAACCCTGCACGCACAAAGACAAGAGAATGAGCTGGTTGTCACATTTGTATCCGTGCACACTGCAAAAAAAACACAGTTCAGCCCAGATGGCAGTTGTCAACAGAAGCTCTTACCCAGAAACTGTGCTCTAGCCTGGTGCGGGTTCAGGTTCTGCACTTGCTGCATGTGCTGCGTCACCATGGTAACCCACTGCTGGGGTGGCTGCTTTTTGAACAGCGGTGTGGCGATGTACTCCGATAGTTCATGTCTAGAGGAGACAAGAAGATGAACAGGAGTCGGCTTCACTCAGTGATTTCTTAGCATTTCTCAGGACGATTTTACTCCGTGAGGCGTTTCTGTTCTGCTGTTTGACTCTGTGTGTGTGTGTGTGTGTGTCTGTGTGTGAGAGACACTGATAACAGCAGCAAGATCGCTAAAAGAACATGTTTTTTACACCATAAACTCAGTAAAACTATTGACTGCTTTCTCTCATCATGTTGAAAAAACATTGATTGTCCTGTAACAACTATTTATTTTGTCTTCATTAGACATGCATCTAGACTGCGTTAAAAGTTAATTTACCTCAAATAATCTGCAGGTAAAATGGATTTTACATGAAAATTATGCTAACTTAACTTTTATATTTTGGTCAATGTTCAAATTAAATTGGATTGGTGTTAATTGGGAAACAGCGAAGGTTAAATGGAGCCTGAAATAATGGATGAACATTATTTAATCGCTCTAATTGCCAAAACAAGAATCTGAAGGATAAAAGGGGAGCAAAAGCAGGAGAAACTTGTGGAGCAGATTTAAGCACAGCGAATGTGTTGATTATTAAAACAAGATGGGATCAACGGCTGCTTTGTGGAAACGTTTGAGGGAATAAGCAGATATATATAAGCATACATATGCCGTATGTGTATATTTGTTATCTCTGTTTAAAGGGTAACGTCAATATTTTCAAACCTATTTCCCCATGTTTTGTGTCTAAATGACTAATGTGGACACCAATATTAAACTAAACATGAGCTAATGTACTTACATCACTTCACCTTGAAAGTGCATGTGTTAAATTTGCTCATTTTTACAACTGACAGCCTCAGTCCTTTCAACATTATACTCTACGGAGAAGTAAAACTTTATTCTTTGCCTTTAGCTTGATCATGTCTGTCTGTTATTGTGCCGTGTGACTTCTTACAAGACAACGATGCTGGAAACATGAGTGAGAGCTGGAGCAGAGCTTGTTGTGCTAAAGTATAGAAAGTCTAGCTTAAGGTTATTTTAAAGACTTTACAGTGTCGTGGATGAATGTTTTAGAAAAACGTGACATTTATCGGAAGAGTCCTTTGCTTAATGTTGACGGCCACTAATATGATCAAGATCAGCAAGTGCAATGAACCCAGTAATGACCGCTGAAGTGATCCAAGCTGCGTTGTGTTCTCACATGCTCGGGGTGAACGCCACGTCTTTGGCTCTGTGCTGCAGAGCTGCCAGCTTGGAGATCTGATGGAACTGTTGGTCGCTCACTTTCCCAAGCGTGAGAACGTTGAGGAGGCCTTTGCGGTAGTCCGGCAGGATCTAAGTGCACACAGGAACAGACACACGGAGTCACTCCCGCGCGCACTGGTGTTTCGGGCAGCAGGCACCGCGTGTGTACTCACCTGGTTGTAGTGCATGGCGACGCGGAGCTCGTTGTCCAACTTGAGCGCCTGAGTCCAGACGACTCGCCTGAACCAGAAGCTGTAGTTGGCGTCGACGGCCTCGGCCTCCGTGGCGACGTCCAGGATGTACTCGTGTTTGTTCAGAGGACGCACGTTCTGACCTGAACACACGCACGTTACATTATACAGATATCTGCACGATCACCTAAACTGCAAGTTAAAACTAATGAAGGATGGAATATTTTTTTAGCGAATTTTTCAGCAATGTTTTTCACACTAACATATATTTACTTTTTTTCCCATGACATTGTTTATTCAATCAGAACCTGACAAGTTGTAGCAAACACTAGTTTAAATCCAATGCAAATTACGTACATAAACACAGTGAAAAGCCAATACTTGTGTAGACCTGCTGTGCTCTTGAATAGTACACAAGCAACATCAGCTGCCAGCTGTTGTCATGTGGAGATATTTAATGCTACGGGGGGAGGAGACAAAACCACAACAGAATGCAAAGAGCTCCGCATCAACGCTCCAGTGGACCTAATCAGCGCTGGAGCTTTCAGCATTCAGAACTTATTAAGACCAAAGCAGCTGGAGCGGCGCGCACATCAATATGACAAAGTTGTGCACAGCAACAACAACCATAACAATGACTGCTTCTGCATTTCATCAGGAAAAAGAGAGTGGTCCCTTTAGACGGATTATGCATATTCTGGACCTCTGTATTGATCTGATGATGAGAGTTTGATAACTTGTGGCTCATGCAAACAAATGGCACGTTAACGGTTAATGAAGAGGAAAGATGACACCGCGATCGATCCCGCCGTCGTTATTTTGCTGCGGCGGTCCAACGAGGACTCATGTGTGACTTTCTCCCGCAGCCAGGAACCAGAGAACAGTCATGTGATCTGTGAGGGGATCTGCTCCAGTGACCCCGACGAGAAGACGGCCCCTTGTGCACTAACGCAACGTCCCACATGACCCGGCGAGGCAGAAGACCAGCTCACCTCTGTTGGTCACTAAAAATATGGCATATTCTTCCATGGCCTCCGAGTTGTGCAAACCCATCTCATAACAGAGCTCCTCAATCACCTCCAGGGCCACCTGATGAAAACACGACATCATCAAGAGGCGCGCCAGGACCACGGCGGCGCTGAACTGCTCGCCGAACACTCACGGTGCACGTTTTGATTTTCGCGTGACGTTCGATGCCTCCGGGGAACAGAAACAGCTGACGCTTTGAACTACGTCCGGCCTGGGGACAAATGAAACATACTGTACACACACTGGACATGTCGGACTACGGACACATTCTGACCTCACTGATCATCCAAAATGATTTAGAAACCCAGCGGTTTCTAAATAGATTTTTAAAAACCACTTAAATTCTATATTTTTGGGGGGTATTTTCAAGCGGCAGTGCCCATGTTCATTGTAATGAAAGCAAAGCGCCATAAAGTGTGTTTTTAATAGTTTTTCTGAGCGACAATGGAGCTCTGTGGCACAAAGGAATACACTCGAGATACAAGACAATAAATATATACCATTTTCAATCTTTTCATAAAATGTAAAAAAAAGAAAAACTTTATTGGGCTTGTCCTTGTCCTACCAGATAAATGTGCAGCTTACATAATAAATAATATCATATTTACAACAAAATGGATTTATATGTGGCTATTCAGGAGAATGAGTGACTTTCCAATGAAGCACTGACCATCACGGCCTTCAGCTCCATGCTGTTGGGTGGAACGACGCGTCCTCCGAACTGGAACGTCTTCTTCAGGTTCTGCTCGCACGCTTTAGCGATGCCTAGCACACAGTGAGGGAACATTACACGCTGGTGGCGCCGCCGCCGCCCGCCGCCGTCCACTCATCGATGGCGGCGGTTTTATTACCCTGATACTGCGCGCCTGCGCCGCGAGAGGCCTGCTGCAGGCTCTTCAGCAGGAAGGGCTTCAGGACTTCAGAGCAGCGGTGGTAAGCGGTCAGGATGTACAGCAGCCTCCAACCTCGTTGGCAGCTGTCACTGAACAACACCAGAGCACACAGACACACGCACACACACACACACACACACACACACACACACAGGGGGTTACAGGACATGAGAAAAACGCAGAGGAGCGCAGTGTGTGTTGGTTTGTTGTTCGTGTGGGAAATCGGACTCACGGTTTGGAGCTGGTGTTTGCCGTGAGCTGTTTGAGGAGTTGGCAGTAAGCCTCGTCCCTCATCAAGGGGAACTCTCCTATGAGCTGAGGCGAGAACACACACACACACGCACACACCAGCAAACGGTCAAAGAGAAAATACTAGCTTGAGAGGGGAAAAAAAAGAGGGGTGTATTTACTTTGAGGATGCTGTTGACCACTTCCTGTTCCGTCAATCCCTTTGATGGAGAGTCCCCCATGAAACGCATCACCGCTGTACGAATTACACAACAAACACACTCATGCAGGTCAGCAACAATCTGATGTATTGACATCCAGCACTTAAAATCTGATACACGTCTAATTTCAACCGAGGATGAATCGGAGCCCCCGGTGTAATGAGAGAAATGCAATAAGAAGATGTAATTAGAGGAGAGATGAGAGACGGTGAGAACTTACACAGGAAGAGATCCGCTGCCACCCGGTTCATGGCTGCATCGGTAAACTCTATTAGAGACTCAGTCAGAGGAGTCTGCAGGGGGACAAAAAGTATCACACAAACAGCTCAACACGACACACAGAAGATGTATTTTTTAAGAGTATTTTAAGTTGTTGAGGGGAGAAAGGCACCTTGGAGAACTTGATCATTTCAGTGGGCTCTCTGGAGTCTCGATTTCTGCTTTTGCTCTTCAGGGAATCTCTGAGACATGTTGGAAGAAGTAGTGAGATAAGTTACTCCATTAATAGTTGTAATTCCACTCTGCAAAACTTTGCAAGTCAAAGTCCTTCATTCAAAATTAATTTAATTCAATAAGGATATAAATAATAAAAGTATGAGGGACAAAATGTGTTTACATATACTCATTATGCTGATTGGTGTATCAATGTTTAGTATTTTCTTCAATTCAGTCAATCATTATTAACGCTAAACTGTAATGTTGCAGCTGCTTCCAGTTGAGTCGGTTATAATTATTTCACACACTGTTGGGCTTATGTGTCTGTCGAATTAACAAAGCAATCATTGCTGTTAAATGGATTAAATGGAAACAAAGACTCCAATGTTTCATTAGTCAAAAAATTTATTGAATTAGAAGTGTTAAGTATCATATGGTCGAGTGCTTCAAAATGAAATCATACAAATTGTGTGATGTTTTTGTGTGTGCTTTGTGCACGTCTGTTCACCCCTTCCCCCTGGTCGCCTGTCTGAAGAACATCTTGGCAAACTCCAACATGTCGTATTTGCAGTCCTGCAGGTCCCTCTCGTCCAGATCCCCTTCGGGGAAGCCGTCAAATGAGACCTTCTGAAATTCAAAAGATTGCCAGTGAAAAAAAAAAAAACCCAATCTGACAGGTCAGTCGGACAGAGGACGTGTGCCCGCGTACCTCAATCGTGTGATCTATCTCGTGCGCCGCCGCGGCGGACGCCACGGCAACGGCGATGGCCGACGACGCGGCGAACTGCCCCGCCCCCCCCGGGGGGTCTGCCTGGCGGCCCAGGGGCAGCGACAGGAAGCCGGGGGGAGCGACGGGGTGCACGCAGTCGGCCGGGAACGCGCCGGAGCGGCCGATGACGGCGCCGAACTTCCAACCTGACGCACACACACACATCAGAGAGATCACAGCACACAGAGACACAGGCCTGAGCGCTTTGTGCCTCCAGAGAACGAGCCTTTCCATCGCTGCAAGTGCTCCCGATGGCAATCTGCATCTCCTCTAACAGCAGGCCGGCCTTTCATCGCCACCCGTCCGATCATCCGTATCGGCGTTCTTTTCTCTCATTGATACGACTCAACTGTGGTCTGCGGCAGCGCCGGTGAACTGTCCCAGGCTGCAGCCTCCGGTCTAATTATAGATGCTACACATACGAGGGACGCCTGTCCCTCGTATTGACTTACGTCTGCCGCCGCCGGGGTTACCCTAACCTTTGCAATAACCGCTGCGGCATCAATGCGACGACGCATCGAGCAAAGAGTGGAGGTGATATTGGGAGTTCTTTTTTGGCATTTTCTGAAACAGGGATCATCTGATGTTAAATCAAGGTTAATTGAATAAACTGCCGCTAAATTGACAGTGTAGTATCATTAACACAAGGTTTTTCTTCCCACTAGTCGGAAAAATATATGTTATGGAATAAAAGAATAAAAAAATGTTATGCTGAAAAAGGTTTTAGCCTGCAGTGTTTTGCTTTAAGTGGAAACCAGCTGATGGTCCCCACCATGTGTCCGATAGCAGGTATCCTCAAGCTGTCCTGCTTGATGACAAATGCAACGCATAATGCAGCTCAGATCTCACATTCACGTTTGATTCTAAAGTTTCACACCTTTAAAATCACAGCCGTCTCAGCCAAACAAACAAGATGACAGATCTCAGTGGATGTCATGGTGGAGGATAAAAACCTGGCTCATTTAAGAACAGATGTCCAGATGTCAGAGCCCCCCAAAAAAAAAACAATAAATGTGTCACACACAACAGTGTGTGTATAATTTACTGTGACACATTTATTGTTCACACAACAGTGTGTGTGGAAGCACACACTGAGTTTGTCCTTTTTTTCATCTGATAAGAAATGAAATAACAGGACTTTTCATTTGTGTTCATCTTTTGCTTCCTCAAGAAAAAAAAATAATCAATATTTTTTAAATTGCATCGCTCTCTTCCATCTGAAAAATAATTTTCTGATACAATATTGTATTTTCAGGGAGCTGTGTGCACACCGTTGACAGCACAGCACCCGTTCCACCCTGATACCATCACAGACACCTTTAGTACTCAGCTCAGGGCGGGCAGTTTGAATTGTAACCTTTTTTTTTTTTTTTTATATATTTTAATCCACGATGCCGGCGCCTTAATAGAAAATCTAATTATCGCTCACCAAAGTCCTGAGTGTCTCTTTTCAGATCCTCCAAAAACACCACCTTCTTCCTCACTACACAGCCGTAGATGGAACCTGGAAAAGACACAAAAGATCACAGCCGGAGAGAACACCCGGTTGGACTGAAGGTTCACTTGTTGGACGGCGTGTTTTCTGTCCCGCGTTGCGTCGGGTCTCACCCTCCTCCAGCCCGTCCATAACCTGCAGCCGGATGACGTCGCCTTTGTGGAAACTGAGCATCGAGCGGTCGTCTCCCACAAAGTTTCGCTCTGCGATCACATAATCCGAGTCCTGCAAGAGAGAAAAACCGTTTGGATTGGATTCTCTCACGGCGCTACTGTCGTGTAGGTTTGTTTAATACAGAGAGTGTGTGCAGATGAACGGGGGGGGGGGGGGGGAGAAATAGTCTGTGTTTGTGCTGTGGATGGCAGCACGAAAGAGGAAACTCTGCTCCTCATCTCTCATTGCTGCCTACACACTACAGATTCATGTTTTTTTTTCCAGCTGTCATCTCCTTTCGTGGTTAAGGAAAATTCCTCTTCCTTGAAATACAGACTGGGCCGAACGTGTGTGTGTGTGTGTGTGTGTGTGTGTCTGTGTGTGTGCTGTACCTTTTTGATCTCACTGATGAAGGTGTCTACGAGATGTTTGACCTGCAGTGCCTTGGCTGAGAATAGGATCAGTTTCTCGTTGGTCAGATTGAACTCCAGCATGTTTTCGGACGGGATGGTGACGAACAGGATGTCGGCGTAGCTGAAAAAATACACAACACAAAAGCAAATAAAAATACAATGAATGTTTGTCAAATTTGGCTCCCATGACAGTGAAAATGCAGTAACGGCAATTTTAGTAAGAGTAAGAAGTAAAATGAGAGACACGTGATATATTTGTGACAACTACTGTGAGAACTACTAATTTACAAAGACGGAAAAAACCCATCACGCACGTGTAGGGTCGTAGGACTCTGAAGTAGTCTGGAGCTGCAGCGCTGCTCTTTACGGTCTTCAACAGCTTTATACCCCCGTGGGACACTGATAACACCTGCACACCTGTTCCTACGCTACCCTGCACACACACACACACACACACACACACACACACACACACACAAACACAGATGTTCAGTCACAATGAAAATACGCAGTACAGTAATTATCATTATCCTCTCAGGATTTGTGGCGCACACCGATGCAGGGAACAGGCGGGAGAAGTATATTTCCCAGGATTCCCTGGCTGCCGACACGATGGTTTTCTTCACGTGCTCCTCCACCGGATCCATGTTCTGCTCCACGCCGTGTGCAGCTGACATTCACACAAGCAGACACACAAACTATTCAGTGTCAAACACACAGGGTTTGGATCAGATCCCGCGGTCTGATGAGACAATCTAGGAGTGGGGGGGGACGGGGGGGGGGGACGGACTACCGAAAAGAGCCTTCATCCTCTGTCTTTCGTCCCTGGTGATGCGAACACACGCCTCCGACAGAGTGTCGTTCACGATCTGCAGGGAGGCGATGCCGCAAGCAAAAGATTGAACAAATTAACAAAAAGCATTTGATGAAATGCTGATTAAAACTCGTTAACACGGTAACCTGCTGCATTAATTCAAGGATCTCTCGAAGTACCTGTTTGAAAATGAGGTCCAGCACCAGAGGATTGTTGAAGCCGTCTTTGGGGTAAAAAACCTGCAAAAGCACGAAGAATTCTCACAACAGAATAGAAAGCAAACATTCTGAAAGTGGATGCTGACGTTTCGAGGGAGAGCTCACCTCCTTCCTGAGGTACAGCCTCCAGGGGACATTGGTGTAGGTGTAGTGCTCCTCGTTGGTTCTCCGATGGAGCTGCGTCTGGATGGTTGCCGTCTCCACGGGAAGCTCTCGAGAAACTGAAACAAACATGTCACGGGTTTCGCTCTTATTTGATGCCCTTGTTTCACAGTTGCTAGCCAGTGTATCTGTACCTGGAGGGGGGCCGGGGAGAGGACGATGGGAGGCTTTTGCTTTCATGGTGGGTTTGAATCCCGCCTCCTTCGCCGCAGACGCAGATGGTGGGGGGGCAGCAGGGCGTTTGGGCTGAACGAACACCAAAACGTTCCCCGGCATGACTCATCTCAAGCGTTTATCGGTCTGAATGTGTTCTGTGTGTGTGTCAGTGTGTGTGTGTGTGTGTGTGTGTACCTGTGGAGCGGGAGGGTTGTTCATCTGCGGTTTGAGGATCTGTAAAGCCTCATCGCGAGCGGTTTGCTTCTTCTTGAACTTCCCCTCTGGTCTCCTGAATACATCCACAAGGGGTGTCGTCACAGTTTGCAGGGTTTTTCAAGAACAAATGTGGCGCCCCATTTAATCGCTTGTTTCAGTGTTTGTATGTAAGTCGGTGTCTGCATGTGGCTTGTTGTGGCCTCGGCTTTACAGTGTGTGACTGCTGTTCTGTATTAGCGAGCTTAAATATGTGTGTGTGTGTTCTTGAGGCCTAACCTCTTCTCGTGTGGCAGCAGGTCTCCCGGTGGAGGAGGAGTGTTGTACCGTTTGATGATGTCTTGAAAAGGAAAAAAACAAGCCACGTGAGAAATTAGTGGGTCACTCTTTACATTTTCTGTTGTTGTTTCAAATCCAAATACCAAACAAGCTGTTTGTTAGAAAAGAGGGAAAAAATGAACTACTTGATCCTCAATGATTCATTTTTGCTGTATAAAGCTTTTAAATTCAGATGCCTTGTATATCTTGGCTGGGGACGAGGATATCTGAAGTCCGTGCCGAGTACTTCACCACCTCTCCAGCAGGGGGCGGGGGAGCCGTCACCACTGGAGCTGAAGCAAACACACACACACACACACACACACACACACACAAAACGAATGAACACTGCAGCAGCTGATGGGAGATGCGTTTTAGTAAAAGGGCTGGAGGGACTTTCCCTCTCTTACCAAACTTTCTGACTGGTGTGTCCTTGTTCATAGGGACGCCCGGAGCCTTCCTCCGAGGGACGCTGTCCTTACCGGACTGAACCTGAATCAGCCGCACGGAGAGGACACAGGAGTTGGGATCAAGGCTTGGCAGACGTTAAAAAAAGGTTATCTGAGAAGATCTGATTGCAGAACATGTATTTTGTTATAGAAATATTAGAAATGTTTAACCTGCATTAGATTTTTGTATATCAAAAAATGTAGTTGATGGATCACATGTGAAACACCTTTTCTTTCCTCAGGTGTCTCTTGCAAAAAAGCTCTTGTCATCTCACGGATTAAAAGGGGGGATTAATATCCTTACTTTCCCCTTTCATCCAGCTTTTGCTCGTCGTGACTCCACAAGTTTTTTCATCTAATTGCAAACAAAACCACTCAGTCTTTTCATAAAAGCAAACTGCTTGTGGTTGTGAGGAAGCTTTCCTGGTTCTTGTTTGAGTTTACAACAACAACAACAACAACATACAAACATCTTTAAAAGTGCTGATTATGTAACGTGAAACGTCACTTTGGGCCGCTACCTCACATGTCTGAGAGCTACTCACCCGTTCGGCGCCGTACGCGGCGGCGGCGGGGGGGCGACCCTGGGGCTGCGACGGCGTTTGTAGGGGGTAGGGGTCCCAGGCCGGGACGTCCGCCGCAGCGTAGGGGCTGGGAGTGAAGTTGGCGTAGGGGCTGGGTGGGACGTTGGCGTACGGACTCTGGGGTGCGACGGCGTAGGGCCTGGCGGGGGCGTAGGGGCTGGGAGGGTGGTGGGGCAGGGGGCTGGCGGGCGGGCTGGTGATCGGGGAGGCGGGGGGGGGGCTCGTCGCCGGGCCGTCGGCCTGCGCGGTCGTCTGCTGGGCCTGAGAAGCGAGACGGCGCCGCGTTAGAAAGAGAGGAGCGGCGGCGGGGAGAAAACAGCCGTGGATCCAGACGGAGGGGGTTACCATGATGGCGGCCTGCTGGTTCACGATGGCCTGCTGCTGCTGCTGCGCCAAAACAGCCTGCCGGGCATCTGGAGAGGAGACGCAGAGAGGCAGAAACACGGTAAACAGGCAGGAGGGATGACATTTTGCTTTGATGAGGTGTTTTTTTTTTTTCTCTCTCTCCATGATTTCTCTCCACACTCGAGACGGACCAGGTGTTACAGGTGTTACAGGTGCCACGGCGGCGACGGGAGGCAGCATCACGCCTCCCACGGGAAGCACTCGCACAGCTGCGGGCACAAAAACACAGTTAATTTCAGATTCACACTCTGTTTGCTTTATTACCCGCGCTCATTTGATGGCGATTTATTGAGATAGTGAGGTTCTCCCAGCGTGGGAATCCGTCTAAATGACCCCATATTTACTCCACAGTGCACTTCACCTACTGCCTGCTTCTTCTTTTTTTGGAGAGGCCAGAATATTTACACTGGGTCGAGGTACAACAAAGAAATTCATACTACGCATCAAAGAAAGCTGACTGACCCCCGGGTGGGGGCGGGGGGCGGGTCGACTGGCCTTGCTGTTGCCACCCGCCTCCGACTCCTCCGACACCCTTCATCCTGCTGGACAGTCCTGCAGCGGATTCCCCTTCCTGTGAGGACAGACCAATGGACTTCACACCTCAGCACACTATTGAAGACAATAAATCATCACCAAAACGGAACCGATACATGAGGATATTTGCTGATGCAGGAGCATTGATTCATATTGTGTTAGATAAGAGTCAATATTCTATTCAGGGCTGTCGATCTACTTGCACTTAATGGTTTACTCGATAGATCAGCATTGACTAAATATCTGGTAGTAACGTTTATTAGCCTGATTTGTTTGTGTGTTCTCAATTCACACTTAATCTCGCATGATTTTCCACCCGAGAACTTCCTCGTTGTCCCTGGTTTGGTTCATCAAGTAATAAGGTAGAAGCCTAATTATATGGAATTGAAAATAAATCCTCGTCGTACAAATCAAGAGGCGCATTTAGAATTGCTTTCTTATTTTTTAACAGTGACTCTGGCTTCCCATTGATGGGAAGTGATCGACACTAAGAGAGATTATCGCATTTTAACCCTGCCTCTGCTCCGTTAGTGTGGATGTCTGCCTCCTCCATCAGAAATCAGCTGCTGACCCATACTTCCAGCAGAGTGTGTGTGTGTGTGTGTGTGTGTTCGTGGGCCATGTCTCATTAAATAGTTAGCCCTTCATTAGCCAGAGTGTCAGTTCCCCGTAAGCAGATCCCCCCTCGTTGCCCGGGTGGGAAACCGCCGTGGCGACCCAGCCCGCTGTGACAGTTACGGTAACTGTGTAACGTAATCGGTGGCCCGGGCGGGAGCGGCCTGTAGAACACATCTGATACATGCTGATTCCTGTCGGGCCACATCCGATAGCGGCGGCCCACATTCGCCACGTCCCCGGGCTGAAGGCTGAAAGATCCATCGGCATTCACTGCAGCGGCACCAGGACTCACTACGGATTCAACTACTCTACTACAACCGTAGTTTGAATGACAGGGATGAACCATTTGTGGTGCTTAGTGAATCATAAAGGGGGGGGGGGGGGGGGGACGTACAGGTTTTATTGTCGTCCAAATCTGCTGAATGGAAACAACAAGGTGTTTACTGTTTGTGTTGTCATATGCAACCAGAGTTTGAGGCGTACTGCTACAAAAATATTGTGAACAGGAAGAATTTTACAGCATTATCGTCGGCAGTGTGTAAAGTAAATAGATGAGAGCATTTTCTCATTTTCTCCTGGTTTCCCTCTCAGTAGAAACTGCTGCGTCGTTACCGTTGTGTCATGTACTGTGTGTAAATGTACATTGTACATTGTGTTTGAATTTATGTTTCTCGCTACCCATGTAAGTTCAATCAAAATATGAAACCAGGCAATGTTTAAATGGCTTTGTGCATTTAAACAAGAATACTTAACATGACATAAGGTCACTTCCTGCTGTAAAGACATGAGCCCCACAGTAACCAGTAAATCTGTAAATGGTTGACAGAGTAAGTGTGACACTTTGAGTCATGCCACTTACTCCAGCTGCCTCGGACAGCACGGGGTCAAACAGGCTGTCGAGATAACGATCCATTCCTCTCTGAGGCTCTGAGTCTGTGAGGACGAGGGGAGAGCAGTTGAACATCCACCGTGATCAAGATCAATGTGTGTTAGTGCTCTTATATGCATATCTTATACTGTGTACCATGTCCATCGAAGCCAGGTAAGGCTGGAGATGTGAAATCCCCCTTCGTGTCAAAGCCACCGCCCAGCAGGCTTCTATTAAACAGGAAATAATCTCTACATAAACTAAGCAGCAGGGGAAGAAAAACTAATACATATTAGCATCAAAATCAAAATCCCCCCCAAAAAATAAATTAAATCCATTGTATATGTATATTATTGGTTTGAATAAGTAACATTTGACTTGTGGCAAGTTTAAAGTACTTTATGTACAGTTCGGTAGTCAGGTTTGAGAATCTGAAATCACAGAAAAGAACGAAACCCAAGTTCTGCAGTGCACATGCGAGGTGCGTCTCACATGCTGGCATTGGGCCGGACTCTGGCCGGTTCCTGTGCAGAGATGATGAAGTAGCTGCTGCGCTTGGGGAAGTCAGCGGGAAGCTCCAGGTCCGACATCAAGTCCAGAACGTAGTCTGAGCCCTCCAGCTCCACCAACTGAGCCGGCTCCTTCAGCAGCACGGACCAGCCTCGACGCCCGTCCGCCACGCCCCTGCACGGACACACACACACACACACACGGACACACACACACACACGGACACACACACACACGGACACACACACACACACACACACGCGCGCACGCACAAAATACAATAACACGCACAAACAAAAAGACGTCGGAACTCCATTTCAACATATCACTTAGTGTCCCCTGTTCCACGTCATGGAATCTATACATCAGGTGTTTTACAATAAGACGATACCTGTGTTGTAAGATGTCTTTGGCCATTTCTTCTCCTGTTGTCCAGGAGTGCAGAGGACACAGGAAGGACACACCTGGAGACAAATAGGCTTAAATACACAGCGGTGACTGAACAAAACCACTTTGAAGTGATGTGGATTTCATTTTTCTCATCTTATAGGATATAGGATAGAAGGATAGTTTGGATGTTCTGACGTGGGGTCGGATGAGGTACCTATCCGTAGTAAGAGCATTACATCATTGCTCGGCTCTGCCCCAGTTTGGAGAAACAGAGAAACAAAGCAGTAAAAAGATCTCCAGCTAGGGGGCCATGATGACTGCATCTACATTAAGGTGAACTTCCCCTTCAGTGCGGTAATGGTTCTTCTTCTGTTTCCCCTCAGACAAAGTCGGTAGCACTCCCCCCATTTCTCCCAACGGAGATTCACACACCAGCATCAACAAACAGACACAAACAAAGCCAGAGAAGCAGAGAGGCTATCAGGTGTTGTCTAATCCTCAGTCGGCCTGCCAAAAGGCCAGAGGACAGATTAGCTGGATGAGAGGAGGAAATGAGAGACAGACAACTCTTTCATGCCGGGTAACGCGCACACTGGCCGAGCACATGAGAAAAAAATAAATAAAGAATAACCCCGGAAAGGTGAGGTTGGGTCAACTAGATGCAGTCTTCAAACAAATGCAATAAAAAAAATGTTGTTGTTGCATGAGAGGAGAAAGCACCAGCGTTGAGCTCCTGAATCATCAACACATTTACACCTCTTTTTTTTTAATTTACTGGGGCTCCATTTGTCGCATCCATCCAAAATGTTGTAACCAGATCTGAATCCACCCTCACCATCGAAACAGTGTGTGTGCAGAACGGTGTGAGCTCTCTTGCGATTGGCCGTCCACTCCAGCAGGCAGGGCGGGTACGTCCGGACGTACTCCGGCCCGACGCTCAGCCGCCGCAGAGCTTGGAGCAGGCGGTGCTGACACACGCAGTCGTAGCCCTCGGGCCCGTAGTCGGACACAAACCTAGAGCAACAACAACAACAACAACAACGGGGACGAGCGCAAAGCGAGAACAAACTGAGAGAAGGCACAGCAAGCGGAGAAGCAGGTACTACATAGGCCGTGCCGCTATTGAGAAGCCATTATTTGACGGTTTGACGGCGTGGGCCTACTTCAGCAGGTACTTGGCCAGCCTTTGAGAGGGCAGGAAGGCAGAGAGACAGGAGGAGAGGAGGAGCCAACCGCGCTCGGAATTCAGAATGTTAGGATTCCTCCACACCTGACGGAGGAGAGGAGACCGTAAGCGAGATAATGTGGGAAAGATGTATTATTTTGGGGCTTTTATTTGCACCTCATCGAGGAGGAGAACAAGATTGGCCTCACCTGATTTGCTACCTGAGCCAGGATCTCATCTCGGAGGCTGGGATTGGCCAGTCCTCTCTGGACGATGTAGTTCCCAAACAGATTCTCCTGAGCGCCATTCAAGTTTGGGTCACCCATGAATCTTAGTATCTATCAAAAGAATGCTGGGTTTAAGCTGCAGGACAGTTTTATTGGTCTGTGTTTGATTTCTTGACGTAACGCTGACGAACAGCTGACTCAGAAGTCCTCTGCGGTTGAAGTTTCCCAGCAACACGTGAACGCAACACGTACCAGAACGAAGACGTTCAGAGCTCCTTGCTTTAGCTCCTCATCCATTCGAATCAGTGAACTCTCCAGCGGGGCTGTCAGCATCCCAAACATCGGCTCCTACAACGCACACACACACAAAAAAGTGCTTACAATCGATTACACACGCTGACTGTAACCATAGTTACATAGATGGAGCTCTGCAGCAACACTGTAACGGTAGATGTTCTGTGTGTGTGTGTGTTTACCCTAAATATGGCCCGGATGTAGTGTGTCATGAGGTAGTTGTTGATATCCAGGGGCAGGGTCAGCTGGTGGTCAACCTGTACCTTTGGAGCCTGGACCACCGCTAAGCAGTCAGAGTGTAGCTCTTCCCCACCTGCACACACACACGCACAAGGCAAGGTTAAATATTATTGAACCCTACATATACATGTATGCAAGTGTGGTTTGACTGTGAAATGACATTTTCAGTGCTTACATGGACATTTATCCCTTCTGCGTGTGTGTGTGTGTGTGTGTGTGTGTTTGTGTAGTTGTGTGCACCTGAGGCCGCCTGTAGCAGAACTGCCAGCTCAGCAGGGATGGGCAGCGTTGTGACATTCACCACCTCTCTGTTGATGCGATCCTACACGCATTGCAAACACACACACATTCAGCATCACATGGCACACCGATGCTTCGCCTTCATCTCTCTGCTCAAGGTGCGCGTCTTCTTCCTTCTACCTTCAACCTCACTCACCTCTTCTGCCTTCCTTGCAGGCTCCACCACTGTCTGACAGAAAGAAGGACGGCATCACACTTTTGTTTATTTAAAAAACAGAAAAGAAAGGTACTGCAAGTGACCCGGCTGTAGTGTGCATACCCTCATGTAGCGCTGGCAGTTGACGATGAGCAGCACGGCAGAGCGGAGCTTGGTGAGGTATTTCCTCCTCACAGCAAACCTTTTTCTATTCAGGTAAAGCGTTGGCATTAAAACATGAATTATCAGCGCGTGGCCAGATAAAGACGACTTCCCTTCAACCAGCACAGGCAGCCCAATTTGTTGAGAAGTTTGTATTAACGGCCCTCATATAGTTCATCAAAGCGTGAAATATCACTTTGATCTCTGAAGCATCATCAAAGACTCAAACGGTCTGAACTAGCGTGTATTGTAATTGTGTGTGAGAAGCTGATCACCTGGCCTGAACACCTCTAACCCTCTAAAAGAAGCAGGTTGTCTCGGCTCTCAGAAACCAGACACCGAAGCGCAAACGGTCAAGCTGAAGACGGGAAAACCGACTCATTGATTGGAAGGTGAAGATTACCTGGCCAGGTAGCCCCTGCAGCGGCTTTCAAACAGGATCATCCGCCGCCGCATCTTGGCGAAATTCCTCCTGACGAAGCCCGCTCGGGTGTATCTCTGCAGCGTCAGGGCGGCGAAGTTGAGCAAGCGGTCGCGCTTCCCCTCCAGCAGCTGATACAGCTCCTCCTTCAGGAAAATCTAACACACAAACGGACACGAAACCTCAATGTCGCAGTGCGTGCTTCTCTGCGTGATTCAGTTGAACTCGCACCTGCACGTGTGTACGTTACGGAGAGAGAGAGAGAGAGAGAGCGCACCTTACTGACTCCCAGCTGATACGAGCCGCTCTTGACCGGGCAGAGCTTGTGGAGAATGATGACACAGTTTTCTCCTTCTGCCGGCGGAGGGTCTTTCAGGCAGAGCAGGGCTTTGTACCTGTGCGTTGTGTCCACAACAAATAGGACAATCCAAATGTGAATTCAAAAGTAAATGCGAAAGAGAATCGGGGGGGGGGGGAAATCTAAAGCTGCAAAGTTTAGGTAAAAGCTATTAACGGAGTGTGAGTCTGTTTTAGGGTTTTGAGTTACATGATGATTACATTGCAGACCGTCTAATGGCTGCAGTCTGTAGCATACTCGCTCAGAACATCAGCAATTTTAAATAATGCAGTCCACATTAGTCAGTTAGACGCAAAACATGGGAAAATAGGGCGTTACCCTTTAGGTTTTTGTATCTAGCAGTTTCCGTGAAATTCTAATTGACTGTGAGGGATGGACTCTCAAACTGAAACCAGATGTTTCAGAGGTGGTGTGAGAGTGATTGCTTTACTACTACAAGTAGAAGAATTTAGTGTGTGAATTTCACCAACACCAGAAAAAAAGCAATATTTCAAGCTTGAAAGGTCATGAGTGGAAGGACGAGCAGATACAACATTTTGAAGGAAAAGAAGAGGAACAAGAAGACGAGATAGCCTGAACTGTTTTTTAAGGGTACAGTGCATGGTTCAATCCAAGTGCACATTTCTCTTCATTGTGAAGGCCAGTAAGGAACCCACCTTTTTAGGAAGCGGTGAAAGTGCATTCTGATTGGATAACCCTCCTTCCTGATAAGGATGGTCTCCATGATGCCAGAGTAATGCAGCTGAGTGTTGACCAGCTCCAGGTCAAACACCCCTGGCTCCTACGCAAACGCAAACAAACATACAGATCAATCAATACACATCTGAGCATCTGTTACAGATCAACACGAAATGCAAAACACTGCAAACCTGCACACATCATCCAACTTGCAAATCTACCTTATGATGGTTTGGCTTGATGCATCGTACAAAATAAGAGTTACACCTGTCACAGATGGATGAGAACGAACAGATGGATAAATGAATTTATGATTTATAAAGGCTTTGTACGTCAGTCCAGCTCTTTCCAACTGAGAGGAAAACCAAATAAGCGAGAAATCGGTGGAGCGTGGCGTGGTTTTACAGTTAAAGCTACATATAAACAGATCCCCTGAGGTCCTCGCCTTTGCCACTATGAGAGACGCGATCAAGCTCAAATCGGGCAAATCAAATTCCTCTTCCCAAGATAGACGGCTCCGGCAAACGCAGACACACACTGAGGCTTATAAGATGCCAGAACTGATCTGTAATCACTTTATTCTCTTGCTGCACCGAGGCACAGCCCCCCTTTCAGTACTCGCTGCCTACTCAGCCAAGGCCTGAACACACTATGAGTCACTCTCACTCTCCCCGACCCCTTTGCTGGGGAAGGAGATCAGAATAAAAGCATCTACTGAATGACATCTTATCTAATGACAAGTTTCGTAGTCTGCTCACTTTGTAAGAGGGCACTGCGTCTAGTATTTTTTTGCCGTCTTGGGGCGCTGAATTAACGTTACCATTGCATATTGGGCAGGAAAGGTGGGGGCTCTCAAAACCCGGTAGCCCTTAGGCCTGAAGGCTCCTCTGGCTATAGAGTAGCCTATTATTTAACTGGCTTGGGAGGTTTTCCAGGCATGTAGGCTGGTCTTTGAAATACGCTGCCTTGGTAACACAAAAAAACCCCTGTGAAATAACATTCTGACGACACAGCAGCCCACTGAGGTGAAGGGTCTGACTCAAACCTTTCCATCTTCTCCAGCAGCTCCTGCAGGCTGCTCTGGAACTTCGCGCTGACCGTGTTGGCCTGATGGCGGCGAGCCACGCTGCTGCGCCGCACGCTAGAAGCAGACTCTGAATGCTTTAAAAAGAGACCGGACACCATCTGTATTCACACACATACACACACAATGCAGAAGAAGAAGAAGAAGAAGTGAGTAATGAGTTCCAAATGGAAGATGAGCACACAGCACAAACTCAACAACATTTTTTGTCACAACTCAAAACATGAATTGAAAAATAGGTTGTTGGTGATCTCTTGACAGAAAAGTAAACCAAATGTATCGTGCTGCACCATCGCAACACAAACTGATGAGCAATAATCAGGATATTTAAAAAGTTAGGGATAAATACTGTAAATGTTGGGTCAACATGAGAGAGTAGGTCATAATAAAAAGCGTGTTTGAATATCTCACTCGGTTCTTGCTCTGGATGAAGAGGTCTAAAACATCCTGGCGGACCATGTCGAAGTTCTTATGCAAAAATTTGTGCACCTGCAAAACAAATCAAAAGGAAAACCGTAGAACCAAATTCAAAGCAGGGACGTGTGATATTAAAAAACAGACCAACAAACACATAATAGCCCTGTAAATAACTTCTGCTGTGTCCAGCCCCACCCAAGGGTTGAAGCTAGAAAAACATTGTAGAGACAGCGTACATTGAACTAATATTAATATTTAATATCAGTTCAATGAAGATATTTCTTCCCCTGTCAGTTTCTTGTGCCGAACCGCCATCTACAGTAGATATTACACCGACTATGGGTAAGCACTCCACCAAAAACCCTACTAATCCATTTAATTCGTACAGTGTCGATGTCTCTTTTATAGTTAAATAGAAATAGATTAGTACAACTGAGATGAAGATAAAGAAAGACAGAAATAAAGGAAGAAGTGAACCTGGTACGTGACTTTCCCAGCAAAGTGCTTCAGGGTGAACTCTGGCTGAGGCATCTTTGGCCTGGCGTACAGCGGGTTGTTTCCGTGGTGATAGTGGCACTTCTGGAGGAAGGTGTGGTCTGTTGCCTAGCGATGATTGAAGACGGTTAATGTTTGGCGAGCCTTGGAAACTAAACGTCGACAGGACGTTACACGCGGAACAGCGTCTTCATATTTCACTCTGAGCAATCGGAGACATTGTTTAATATGTTTATCCCGGGAGTCATGATAGCATTTTGTTATTGATCCCAACTGGCTACAATAGACTGGTGATTTGTGAGAAATCCTATAAGTGAGATATTTTTTTTTTAACTCAATTTCTTTTCAAAGCTTTGAAATATTTAGATGATGTTATTGTCAGCTCTGTTTCAGACAAGTTCTCTCTTTTCGTTTTTTTTAAGTTTCTTGTAATCTGACCTAACTCAATTTTTAGTAGAAATGATTCCCAATAACTTTGGAAAAGAAGAGATTAGTTCGTCAAGCGCGGAGGTACCTGAGGGAAACCGCACTGGTCGTCCAGTATGCGCAGTATCCCATGAGGCTTTGCCGCAATGAGGTCGAGACAGGCCTGGTTGTGGCTGAAGGGCTGCTGCTGCCACTTGATCTGCTCCCGCATGTACTCCTCCTACACACACACAGCACAGGACGTCGTCAGGCTGCTGGGTGTCGTCCCTTTTTCGCTTCAGCGGAAGCATTGCTGCGTCCACTGCAGTTTGTGAGGTCTGATGCCTTTGTGGGTTTATGGGAGCTGTTCTGAAATGAGTCACTTTAGAAACATGGCTGTTCCTCCAATAGATTTTTTTGCAGGTTGAGTTCTCTCTGATTTAAGGTTTCAGGTAGTGATCGTTCATTTGGTGTTTCGTGAGGCAAAAAGATCTTAACATTGTGGTTTAAACAGTGATAAATGGGATTGAGACTTTTCAAACTTGTCGTAATGAATTTTAAAAGAGTCGTAATCAGTAAAGTAACAGTATAGGGACACGGTGAAACAATTATCTACAAAGTATGTGAAGTTGAACACTCCTGGATGTTCCAGTGTCTCTCTTCCCCTACACACACAGTTTAAATAATCCTATTACTGCTGAAGGCGGACTGTAGACTGCATGTGAATGCCTGTAGTTATAGTTATAGATAAGACCTTCGTTATGATTATACCGAGCTCATTCTTTTCTTTCATACTTTTCAACCACATTTAGACTGGTTTTAAACTAGACGTCTTCTAAAAAGCATACAGGCAAATTCATCCTCAAGAATACAGAGATATCCATGGTATTATTAACTTGTGATTTCCCTGACCTGCTCTTCCTGAAAGATGACCCTGTTAAAGAAGAACTGCAAAGTTTCATTGGCGTAGTTGATGCAGAGCTGCTCAAAGCTGTTCACCTGTAGCTCCTGGAAGGTAGAGAGAGGAGACAACGGGGGGGGAGCAGGGGGAGTCAAGTTAACACGGTTCACCTCAGGCGCCAACAGCGCCGTCACTTTATGGACCGAGACCAGTCTCCTCGGCTTGACCTCAAATCCATAGATGTCCAGTATGGAGACAGAGAGGGCTTCGTTTCGAGGGTAGACCCGTCCGTTGATGCGCTCCGTCAGCCAACTGAACAGCAGCGAGTAGAGGATCTTGGCGACGGCATCTCTATGAGAAACACACAATAAGGTTTCTATGGAAACAGAAAACCTGGTTCCTATGGAAACAGAGGACATCTGAAAAATCTACCCCCCCCCACCCCCCCAGCACCCGACGTCCTTTGTCCTCGCACGCCTCTACCAAAGATTGGAAGAGAATATCAAAGGCGCTTCATTCCCTCTCACTGGTCTCCTGGTACGCTTTTTTTTTCTTTTTAAATAAGGACATCAAAACGCCTCAAATAAGTGAGATAAACTTTTATTTCAGGTGACATCATCTATTCAGAAGCGCTCACCTGGCATCCACGGCACTCTCCACCGTGAGCGGAGTGAGGATCTTCTCCCTCGCCGTATCCTGAGGGACGGAACACACGTCCGTTATCTGACCACAACTCTCCGAGCCTCATGGCGCAACGACTCATGTCCGCGGCCCGGTGTCCTGCTCACCGTCAGTTTGAAGGTGACGGACTTCTGCAGGCCGTCGGGTGAGACCTGCAGTAGCTCGGCGACCACCCTGATCTCCTGCGCGCTCACCACCGCCGCGACCTCCTGACCTTCAGCCTGCCGGGACGCACGCGCATTCGTTAGCGCCGGGAAGGCATCGGCATCGTCATTATCATTCAGCCGTGAAATGAAAGGCATTTAAAAGCCTATTTGGGAGTGTGTGCGTGTGTGGGGGGGCGGAGCAACCTGGTGTGGCTGGAAGTAGACGTTCCCCAGATGAAGGACAGAGGACAAGAGTCTGTAAATGCTTGTTTGCTCCTCCGGGGTGAAACGCAGGGTGTCCATGGCACTCAGAAGACGCCTGAAGTCCATCCCGTCATCCTTTCCCTCTATGGTACAATCTCCTCCCTGCGCTCGAGTACACACATCCACAAACAAACGCACTGTTACCAACATCAACAACAACAACGCCACACTTAGCTTCAGCCTGTTTGATCACTGCTCTAATTAAGGTGAACATTAGTCGAGTTTTTTCAGGCCTCCGGGGGGGGGGGTTTCAACTTCTCACCATGGCGCAGTGATGTGAAAGCATTCCCCGGGGCGTGTTAGTACACTGCGACATCACGGCAGGCTTCTGAGCACACTTTCAGCCACGGAAAAGGGCAGCGAAATGTTTCTTGGAGTCTGGTGTTGTATCGATGTTTTCAAATGAATTAGGCCATAAGCACTGGTTACGAGGAGCGACCACCAATAACACCAATAACAAGCATTTTTTGGCACGAGCAACATGTCGCGTTGTGTTTCAGAGAGCAAGCGTATGCGTTAGCGGGATATGTATGAAATATCAGAGCGCTCCAATCAATAGAAAAACAGAAAACTGGAATACTGAGTGCTCTCTTAAGTGGTAACAATAGAACATACTTTTAGGATAGAATTAGACCTTTCATGGTTGGGCTAGAGGAAAATTCAGGGATCTAAAAAAATAAATGTAGTCCCTTGCTGCACATAAATGTAATGTCTGTTAATGATTTTGTGGTAATCCATTAAATAGTCAAGTCAGATATTTCAGTCTGGAATAATAAACTCAAGCATCTCTTGAGGGCATGTAACCACATCTATTCTCCTCACTATACTACATCCTTTCCTTATTGGTGATGTATTGGATGGTTCTGACACACGGACCCATGCAACTTGACGAGGGGTCACGAATAAAAAACATCAAGCCTGACTGGAAGGTTCACAGCGAGTAACGTACGCACATTGGATAGAAATCAGCAAATCACTCAAAGTGTCCCAGATACAAAGACTCCAGAGTGCAAAGGTCCCTTCCTCTGAGAAGGAGTTTCATATTTATGCCATTAATCACCTTCTAAAACAAATGTGGCATTCTCAGAAAACTGACATCTCATTTGTTAATGTGACTGTGAAATAGATTGCAGGGACCACTCCTCATATCTGTTTGTGTGTCCGTGTGTGTGTGTGTGTGTTTCATGTTATGCTGAGCACCTGATTCAGATAGTAGTAAGTCTCAGCCTCCTGCAGATACAGTGAGTGCTTCTCGTGAGGAGGAAGACCTGCCAACATCTCATAGAAGATGTGATAGTTCCTCTCCGATTTGGCCTGTGGATGAAAACACAGCCACAGACAAACAGACACACACACACACACGACAAACATAAATCAACTATTACGTGGATTTATTTGTAGACTTACTGAGCTGGAAACAATGCTGTGGAAAAGACAAACGGATGGATGAGCTGTGTAAAGTCGGAGTGGAATATGTTCGACATCTATCTCGCCATCTTGCTCCACGATCTCCTCTTTCTCACGATGACTCATTGGTAAGGAGACTCCACCCGACTTGCTCAGTGTGTGTGTGTGTGTGTGTGTGTGTGTGTGTTTGAGTCCATGTGTGTGTTTTTCACCTGAAAGACAATGCGGGACTTCTCCAACAGGTACTGAGACGTTATGGCACCGCTGATTACACCCCTTGTAAATGACACACACACACACACACACACACAGTAACAGGTCATGCATGTGTAATGTGTTTGGATGTCCTCGGGTCTGGCAGTAAATCAACTACTCCTCTAACAGTGTCCCTTCAACATGTTAGCGTATTCTCCAAGTCAGCTTGTAAGCCTCGTCTTTATACCGAGACACTCCTGTTGTAGACAAATGTATGATCGGATATCGTGGGATTGCACGAGGTGAAACTGAGATATATGTATATTAATGTGGTATAATGTGTCTTTCTTTGGAGCTCTATGTCCATGTAACATGCTGCTTGTTGTCCTCCATCATGCATTGGGTTAACACGTGAAATAATCTGTCACTGCTACTTAGCAATGTCTCGTTCCAATAAACTTCTTCTAGAATTTAAGGCCACGAGGATTTGATGTGATCAGATTCTTTGTTACACTATATTATCTAGATTCTCCACACTTCCAAAAAACCTTGAGTCTTTTCATTATATTTTTACACAGTTTAAAGTACTCACTCCTCCATGTAGATCTGCGTGTATTTGCCAAAGCGTGAAGAGTTGTCATTGCGCACTGTTTTGGCATTCCCAAAAGACTCCAACAGGGGCGTGGCCTCCAGGATCTGACCAATCACCACAAACAGACACGTTACCATGGCTACCTTCAAGAGGGACGACGGTTTAGTCCAAAACCAAGCAGAAGAATACTTTACCTCTATCTGATGGGAGACATCGGATGGATAAGAGAGGAAAGTGATAACAGCGTTAGCTTCAATGACCACACACTGGACTGTTAGCATCACCTCCCTGATAGAAGCTCTGTACATCTACCTGTTGTGTGACGTTGGATTTGTGATGTATGGCTGTCAAGTAACGCAGGATCAGTTTAGTAGCTTCGGTTTTTCCTGAACCACTTTCTCCGCTGTAACAAAAGCTGTAAACTGTAAATTTCTTACACAAATCCGGTCAGAAAAAGGTTTGTTCAACCTGAGCATTGAGCCTTTCACTGATTACAAACCAGCGTCCAGTTTTAATGCTTTGTCCCAATGTGCCAGTTGGAATAAAGAGAAATATCAACAACTTTCATACCTGATTACAATACACTGGTCCTGTTTGGCATCCATCATGGTGGTGTACGTTAGACTAGCAATGGCAAAAAGATGACTGCAACACAGCAAAACATTGCTTCATGAAGAAACACATTTGTGTTCTCATTGGTTGTGCGTGCGTGGCTGTGTTTGTGACATGTGAAGTGGTAGCGAAATCCATAACCCAATCCTCCGCAGTGTAACAGGAGCCTCCTGCTAACACCCGAGAGTGCTGCTGTTTACACCTCTATTCACCAGAATGCTGCATCTCGGAGCACGGCATACGACACATGTAGACAGATGCAGCACAGCATGCTGTGCTCGGGCCCAGTCAGAGGTGAGACACAGTCAAAGGTGAGACACAGTCAAAGGTGAGACACAGTCAGAGGTGAGACACAGTCAGAGGTGAGGCACAGTCAGAGGTGAGACACAGTCAGAGGTGAGACACAGTCATTGGTGAGACACAGTCATTGGTGAGACACAGTCAGAGGTGAGACACAGTCAGAAGTGAGGCACAGTCAGAGGTGAGACACAGTCAGAAGTGAGACACAGTCAGAAGTGAGACACAGTCAAAGGTGAGACACAGTCAAAGGTGAGACACAGTCAGAGGTGAGACACAGTCAGAAGTGAGGCACAGTCAAAGGTGAGACACAGTCAGAGGTGAGACACAGTCAGAAGTGAGACACAGTCAAAGGTGAGACACAGTCAGAGGTGAGACACAGTCAGAGGTGAGGCACAGTCAAAGGTGAGACACAGTCAGAGGTGAGACACAGTCAGAAGTGAGACACAGTCAAAGGTGAGACACAGTCAGAGGTGAGGCACAGTCAGAGGTGAGACACAGTCAAAGGTGAGACACAGTCAGAGGTGAGACACAGTCAGAGGTGAGGCACAGTCAGAGGTGAGACACAGTCAGAGGTGAGACACAGTCAGAGGTGAGGCACAGTCAGAGGTGAGACACAGTCAGAGGTGAGACACAGTCAGAGGTGAGGCACAGTCAAAGGTGAGACACAGTCAGAGGTGAGGCACAGTCAAAGGTGAGACACAGTCAGAGGTGAGGCACAGTCAGAGGTGAGACACAGTCAGAGGTGAGACACAGTCAGAGGTGAGGCACAGTCAGAGGTGAGACACAGTCAGAGGTGAGGCACAGTCAAAGGTGAGACACAGTCAGAGGTGAGGCACAGTCAAAGGTGAGACACAGTCAGAGGTGAGGCACAGTCAGAGGTGAGGCACAGTCAAAGGTGAGACACAGTCAGAGGTGAGGCACAGTCAAAGGTGAGACACAGTCAGAGGTGAGGCACAGTCAGAGGTGTAAATGTGTTAATTAAAGAGGGTATTTCTTTGAAAATACTCAGCAGTCGTGGGTAGATGTGGTGGATTTTCATTCAACTAAAAGAAAATATTAAAACAAGTCTTTTAGACTTTTTTCACATTTTTAGGGAAACGTGCAAACAAATATTGAGGTTTCCTGCTGAAAAACACAGAAAGACAAATAAGACGGAAAACACAACCTTCTTGCTAATTTCCCCAGTTTAACCAGACAAACACACACACACTTACGGAGGGTTGTCACTCAGGCCGCGACCTTCATACTGAAGAACCTTGTCTGTGCCATAAATGTTGAGCAACTTGTAGGGATTCACAGACACGAGGATGCTGCCTATGTAAGTCTGTGTGTGGAAGAAAAAACAGAGAGCGGATGTAGCAGACCATGTCCGTGACGTTTGATGATATTAGTTATCTCATTTGCATATTATACATTACGCATACATATGTGAGTTCCTGGTCGAAGCGCTTCTTCAGGTTCATCAGAACTGTGGTTTCATTCAGCTCACTGAAATTAAACACAGAGCACATACTGTCACACTGCGGCAGGAAGCCCGCTTACTTGACATCTAATATTAATTACTTTCCGTGACATTCAAGATGTCAAAATCAGAGAGAGTCTCTACTTGGCAGGACATAATTGTGGAATAACAAACTGCTGGTGAAATGACCCAACTGTCTATTGCAAGGGACTCCTCCAGATGTGAAGAGATGATTTAGGGTGGTGCAAGTTTGTAAAAACACTCAATGCTAAGGATTTCTTTCCGAACTCAAAAGGTTTTCATGGATTACAGAGCCTACGGATAGAAGAAACTGTAAAGACATTCATTGGAATGAGCTGCTCTACGCTGCAGCACCAAAATGCTTCTGTGTGTGTGTGGCATGAATGGCTGCGGTGCTGTGTGTTAATACTGGATTCTGCTTACGGCAGCTGTGTCATGTCCTCCATTCCCTCCGCCCAGCTTTTCGCCCGGTGGCCTGTTGTGGGCATGCTTAGGATGGAGTAGATCTGGTCACACACACACACACAACAGGTTGGCAATTAGTCCAACGCTGGCATGCAACATTGTCAAAGCTTTAAAGGATGCTGTGATCAGTTTATGCAGCAATTATATTAAATATGCAGAAAATCAAATATTCTGTTAGGTTAAGATTTGGTGGGCCATCGAACTTCATTGGGGATACGCTTCACACTTATTGCTTGAGTAACGTATGCAATTCACGAAAAATTAAATCAACTCTCATTAAAAGACAATCAAATTGAGCTACCTTGTCATACCAGCTCTGACCAGGTACCCTTTCTCTGTCGGGAGTCCAGTCCAGGGCCTGGATCTGTCCGTCAACCGGTCGAGGCGAGGGTGAATATCCCTCTAACAGCCCGTCTTCCCTGTACATGGACCACTTTGACAGATTCTGGACCGTCCCGTGTGGTAAAACCCTCTCAGCTGCCCAGACCTCTTCCCCCCCTGGCCCTCCACCATGGGCATTTCTGGCCCAGTGTCCTGAGCTTGGCCCATACGGTGGAACCACAGCGTAGCGATTATCCTCACCCTGCAGGCCTGTTGGCACCCTGTATGAGGCATAGCGAAGCTGCTGGTTCTGGACGGCTTCAGACAGACTTGGGACGTGGAAACGGCGTGTGAGAACGGAGCCATCGGGCAGCCTGTTGAAGAAGGCAGGAATCACTTCAACATAGAGCACCAGGTTTTGTGGAATATGTTACATTGAAACATCTTTATATATGATATAAATGAATACATTTCTACACAGAAACATTCCCAAGAGACCAAGAACATTTTTAAAGAAGTCAGAGAGTAAACACATTTTTTGAGGAATCAGGGACTGCATTACTTTGCTGCATAATATTTTCAGGAGTAGATTTGCCAAACGTCGCTGATTGGTAAAATGATAGACTCTTCTTGAACTTGTGTGCCATTTGCGTATTGCTTCATTCATAAAACAGGGACTGTTAGAACTGCACCCGGTCATTAGTTTGCATTTTTATTGTAGCTCCCTACCTGTATTTGACATCACGGAGTTCGTCGTTCCGCAGTGCAGCAGAAAGATTAGGAGGGGTGGGTTTGGGTATGCCGGACAGTACAGAGTTTTCTCTGAGATGATAGAGACCTTCCGATCGAAGTGCCTGGTTTTGCCTCAAAGCGGCTGAAAGGTTTGGAGCAGAGGGCTTTTGGCCCGGGATAACCAGGGATCCATCCGGGAGGATGTATGAAGCACTACGCAGGTTCTGATTCATGAGAGCCTGTAGAGACACCAGGTAGTTATTCAAGGTAATAACGACAATTCCCTAAATGTTTAAGTTTGTGATGGTTGAAATGCTATGTCTGATTTTCCTTGGGACAGTTAAACAAGAGACAATAAAACAAACAGGTGCTGCAGCAAAGTTAAACCAGGTTACATTTAACACGCACTCTGGACAGGTCAGGGCCAACTGGTTTTCGTGGGTCAATGATGATAGTTCCATCAGGCAGGGTGAAGGACACACCCTTAAGGTAAGGATTCTGTAGGGCAGCAGCCAGGCTAGGACTCTTTGGTTTCCTCGGGTCCACAATAATAGTTCCATCTGGGAGGGTGTATGAAGCTCCTTTCAAAGCTGGATTACTGAGGGCCTAATGTTAAACAAATGCAATTCCATGAATCCAAAAGCAGAAGATTAGTATATTTCACTACAAATGACTTTTACTAAAACAAGGTCTACACAAAGGCCCACTATTGATGAGAAGGGAGGAAAGTAACATCAACACACACTCAAAGTACCAGGTAGTGTTTAGGGACAACATACAAAACCAAACCCAGTGTGAACCCATAGCTAACCTTAACTAGGTTGGGTGAAAGGGGTCTATTGGGGTCATGGACCCCTTCTGGCAGTGTGAAGGAGGCATTCCGCAGGGCAGAGTTTTGAAGAGCGCCAGAGAGGTTTGGAGAGACTGGTCTTCGTGGATCAATGATGATTGTACCATCAGGCAGGGTGTAAGATGCATCTTTCAGGTAAGGGTTCTGAAGAGCTGCTGAAAGGTTCGGGGACTTTGGTTTCTTGGGGTCAATCGCAATGGTACCATCGGGGAGAGAATAGGAGGCTTCGCGCAGAGCTGGGTTGCGCAGTGCCATGGCCAGGTTTGGGGAAATGGGTTGCTGAATGAGTGAATACAAATATTATATATTATATACTCAATTGAGAATTGGTAACAATATTAGGCGGAAAAAAGGAGCAAAACATTACTTGTTGTCTTGGGTCTACAATGGTGCCATCGGGGAGAGTATATGCAGCAGTCCTGACACTCTGGTTCTGAAGTGCTCTTGAGAGGTTAGGAGAAGTGCGATTCTGGGGAATACGTGGGTCCTGTGTGGGTGGGAGGGGAGAGTAATAAAGAAGAGTACAACTGTAATAACAATTGTTGTTCCTCTATGTTTAGACAAACATAGATGGCAAGTTGTATCGTCATTTTCACTTGTTCCTCCTATACTTACCCTGATAACTGATCCATCGGGCAAAGTGAACGTGGCTCCACGGACTTGTTGGTTTTGCAAGGCATGGCCGAGCAATGGGGAGGAAGGTGAAGCTGGATATGGTGACACCAAGGTTCCATCCGGCAGCCGGTACGATGCATGCATTAACTGTTGATTTTGCAGGGCACTTCCCAAAATTGGTGAAGGGGATGGCGGAGGTCCATATGGGTACCGTCTAAGTTGCACAGGTGTCCGATAAGACGCTTGTCGTAAGTTTGGGTTCTGTTGAAGAGCATTATGGAGTTCAGGCCCAGCTGGCGCATAAGGGCTACGCCTTTGCATCATGGGGGATCGTAGAGATGAGACGTTCTGCAAATGAGAACGGTTCTGCAGGGCATCCTGAAGGAGTGGTGACGGGCCAGGCTCAGAGATGTAATCATATGGAGTAACAACAGTTGGTCCGTACGGTGAACGGAACTGTGGGGTCTGATAAGAAGCCACACCTCTCAGTGCCTGACCGTGTCTCATAGCGCCAGACAGAATTGGAGTGGAAGGTACGGACGAGGCATATGGGGGCCGAGGCATTTGAAGTGGAGACGCATAGGAGGCTTCTCTCACTGCCTGGTTTTGCAAAGCTCCGGACAGCATTGGGGAAGAAGGGGGCATAGGCTGTTCATAAGGGAACAATGGCCTTTGTAAAGGTGACGCATAAGATGCATCCAGTATAGCTTGATTCTGCAGAGCACGAGACAACATAGGAGATGATGGGGACATAGGCTGCTCATAAGGGGACATTGATGATGGCAGTCTGGAAACAAAGGATGCATCCCGAATTTCCTGGTTTTGCATCGCACCAGAGAGAGTAGGGGATGAGGGAGCATATGGTTCAGCATATTCTGTAACCATCCCACCCATGTCCAGATGATGTGATGGCTCAGTATAAGGATCGGCATAGGGGCCAGACACATACGTCTCTGGTGCATAGGCTGCATGATGGCCAGATTGAGGGGGCAAGAGGGGGGAGGACTGATGAGAAAGTTGAGGAGAGAAGCGTGGGGAAGTAGGATGTGGCATGTGTTTAAGGGAAGGCTGCGGAGAGGCGGGAGGCCTGCTTCTTACAGACTGCTGGGCCCTGAAGGGACGTCCTCGAGCCACAGGGCGGGTGGGATATCGGCCAGATTCTCTCCTCCGTTGGGGAGCACGGTGGACCATGTGAGGGGAGTGAAACGGGGAGGAGAAGGAAGAGTCCACAGTGAGAACAGAAGACCTGTTGCTTCCTATGGAGGAAGCACGGAATGGACGAACATTCTGGGTGGGTGGAGGCATTGGGCGCCCTCGGAGACCCATAGGTGAGGGTCTGACGGTACCTAAAGGAACATTTCCCCCCATCCTGGGTCGGACCAATGGTGTTGGGTCCCTGAGCAGCCGAGTTGAACGGCGAGACAAGGTAGGAGATGATGAGGCGGGACGCGCTCCTGCAGGGGACAAACTGCGACGAGATTGGGGGGGGGAGCGAGATGGTCTTCTACTGAGCTGTGGAGAGTGAGGGGGAGATGCATGACCAGGGGAGAAGGAAGGGGAGGCTGGACCATGCATCTTCCTACCCTCAAACGGACTGCGGGCGGGTATTGGTGAGGCTGGAGGACTTTGCCTCCTCATGGAGACACGGGGTGAGGAAGGTGGGGAACGCTGTCTCATTGACGCTCTTGGTGAGGGTGGAGGACTTCGCCGGATCATGGAGGCACGGGGAGAGTGAGGGGGGGAGGGTCCTCGAGCCATGGGAGATGGTGATCTCTGAGGTTGCATTCTATGACGTGTGTGATGGGAGGCCATTGGGGAGGCAGGTGGTGAGATTTGTCTCGACATAATAGAGGGCGGTCTTCGGGCATTGATGAACCCACTCCTTATCGATGGTTGTGGGGAGGGGCTGCGTCTCTGCGGTAGCATGGGGGATGGTACCGGGGAGGGCATGGCAGAAGGTTGCCGCTGCATCTGTGGGGAGGGGATAATGACAGAGCGGCGGGAAGGAGTTGGAGATGGATGAAGGCGCCGCACAGAACCCGGGGACATATTTGCTTGCTTAATAATCATGGCAGTTGGAGTAGGGATCACTTGTCCATATCCTTGTTGGTTGGACATTATCATTGGGTCTTCCGTCATCTGCTGTTGTAAAAACACAACAAAAATTCTTAGTACAATAAATTAAGAAGAGAAAAGAGAGAGCAAACATTTCGTGGGATAGCGGTAATATTTGTAATAGTATAATAGTAATAGTAATAATGAGACGAGGTTAATGTTAACAACTCAAATGGAGCCTACTTGAAGTCATATTATTGAAAAAGAAGTATCAGATTTGGAAGGCGCCAAGGAAGTCAATTTGGACATCTACAACTGTCAGTTAATGCAAAACAGTACTAATTGTGAAAATGACTACCAACTAGAAGTTTCAAGCCCTGTATCGTTAAACAAGCACACTTGCAAGGTACTGGACTGAGAAAGCAAACCGAGGCTCACAAGCAAATGACAGCGGCGTTATTTCAGATTTTCATTCCCAAGTAAAATCAGGTTGAAAGTTAACAAAGTGGCACATTAGTTAGCCTGAAGCGTTTAAGAGTATCGGGATACAAAATCAAGGACTCAACCAAAATTTACCTGGTGTTGAATCATTTGCGGAGACAACATATGTTGCTGCTGCAGCATCATCTGTTCTTGTGGTGACATCATTTGTTGCTGTGGTGACATCATTTGCTGGGGCATCATCTGTTGCTGTGCTAACATAATTTGTTGCTGGGGCATCAGTGTCTGTGAAGGCATCATTTGGGCGGACATACTTTGTTCTTGTTGTAACATCATCTGCTGCTCTGGTGACATAATCTGCTGTAGTGGTAACCTCATCTGTTGCTGTGGTGACATCATCTGTTGCTGGGGGGACATTATCTGTGGGGGCATCATCCTTTGGTCTTGAGGGGACAACATGGTTTGTTGTTGAGAAAACATCATTTGTTCTTGAGGAGACATCATCATCTGTTGTTGCGGTGACATTCCTATTTGCTGCTGTATTGACATCATGTCACCAAGCTGACCAGGTGCGAGAGGGTACTGGTCTTCATACTGGATTTCTGACATGTCTTCAAATTCTGGATCAGGGGGCAAAGTAGGTGCAAGGGCCGGGGGCACATCCAGACGCTCTTTCCCAAACAGGCGCACCTGAGGTCTTGGAACTCTAAATGTCAACTCCCCTCTCGGAACTTCACCAGTATCATTCCCATATTGATCATACTGGTCTGCATAGTGGTCCCCATACTGGCCCTGTACCTGATCTACCCCTTGACCTCCAAAGCCAGAGAACTGCTGGCCCCCGGGTGGGAATCCCCCCTGTATTCCCATAGTGGCTGCATAAGGGTCCTCATAATAACCTGCCTGCCCATCGTCATAGTAACCCCTCTGCCCATCACCGTAGTAAACTACTTGACCATTTTCATCGTAATAAACCTGAGGGTGAAGGAAACCATCAACCTCACCACCATACACATGATCCTGGCCCATTATTGCGTAGTAGTCCAGACCCTCGTCACCATACATTGCTATTGCCTGTTGGGGCTGATAACCTTGGTAATTAGCTTCCTGGTGGTTATAGTAGCCTTCAGCGGAGGCGTTATAGTAGTCTTGCATGCCATCATCATAAAGATCCCCTTCATAATATTCCAGATTTGGATCATAGCGTCCATCTTCCTCATAGTAACCCAGGTCTCGGTAGTCTGCTATCCCTGCTCCGTTGTCATAGTAACCAAACTGGCCGTGGCTTCCGTATGCTGCAGTGGCCTCGTCTTCATAATCACCATAATCATCATCATAGCCTTCATAATATTTCTGTTGACGGTCATACCCATAAGCTTCCTCGCCATGCTCATAACCGTTGTTTTGGTAACCATGGAGATGACCTCCAGAGCTGGCATATCGGCCTCGCGCTCTTTTTCCGCCCAAGCCCTGGTGTCCTGCATTTCCTTGCATTTTGGTGGACAGGAAGCGTTTGGTCAGCCAGTTGGTTGCTGCTGCAACCTTACCGAGCAACACACTTGTGTTCTTGAAGTCGTCAGGAGGCCCGTCACCGTTCTTTTTTCCAAATAAGTTTTTGAAGAAGCCTCCCTTCTTCTTATTTGAATCTTTCCCTCCTCCCAGGCGAAGCAGCATATAAGTTGGCTTCTTCCCGCCATTTTCCTTCGCTTTGTCGTCCTTCTCCTTTTTCCTCTTTTTGCTGGCCTTAAACCTCATCATGAATCGAGAGGTGTTCTTCAGGATTGACTTGCGGCGTTTCTTCTTTGCAATGCGGGTTTTTCTCTTCCCCAAACCTAGGAACAAACGGGATGTACTTTTCAGCTTCCTCCTGCTGTTCCTTCGCCTCTTGAAGCCAGAAAACTTCATGAACATCCTGGACATGTTCTTCAGGCCTTTCTTTGGAATTTCCTTTATTGGAAGCTGTGGAGCTTCTTCTTTCTTCTTGCCTTTCTTCTTCTTTGCATCAGCATCTGTTTTCCCCCCCTTATGGTGGCGGCCATCTTTCGATTTCTTTTTGCCGTATTCTTCATCATCGTAGTCATCCTCCTCTTCTTCGTCTTCGTCATACTCTTCGGAATCCACAGGTCTAGACTTTCCCCCTTTTTTTCCTTTGGCCCCTTTACCTCCTCGCCCCTTCCCTCTCCTGTCATCCTCTGAGTCTTCCTCATCTTCCTCTTCTTCACTGAAGTCTTCTTCCTCATCACTCAGGAGCTCCTCCTCCTCCTCCTCGGACTCCACTTTCTTACCTTTTCCTTTGTCTTTTCCTTTCTTTCTATCATCTTTCCCTTTGGATGGCTCCTCCTTTCCCTTCTTGCCGCCTTTCTTATCATCTTTCCCACCTTTTTTATCATCCTTGTTGGGTTTCTTATTGTCCTTTCCTCCCTTTTTGTCGTCCTTCCCTTTCGTTTCCTCCTCTTTCTTTTTCTCTGGTTCAGGTTTTCCACCCTTCTTTGCATCCTTCTTGGTGTCTTTCTTGCCCATTTTCACAATCAGCTAGGAGCACACCATGCCCTCTCTTTGAGATGCTGTAAACCTTGAAAACACACAAACACAATTATTCACTGCACCCTGGATTTAAGGTTTGAAATGTAGATATTATGATGTGATGTGTAAAGAAAGTATAATCAGGAGTCTGACCTTTAAAAAAATTCTTAGTTTAGATATGCCTAGTTGACTTTGTGCAAGCACTAGATGCCGGTTCTGATTGAGGACAGGTACACCTGGCCAAAGCAGTTCCACGCTGCCCAAATCTGGTCCCCATGAAGGCTCCTGTTCAATCGTAGAGCTTAATGTCAGCAATCTTTACCACACACAAAATACAAAACTTTGGTATTTTTACATAAACAACCCCCTTCATTCTGTGTTTAAATTGTAGCAAAATGATCAAGTAAATACTTAGCAAGACAAACTCTGTGGTACTTTAAACCGCTTCCCACCTTGGTAGCAAATGATCTCAAAGCTTCACCCGGCGATCCCACGCCTGACTAAATCCTGCTCGACAAACCTTCTCAGTTACTTCCCTGCAAGCTCTCTAAGCCCTCGTTATTTTTGCACACTGCTCTGACCCCTATCAACAGATGTTAATCTACCCATCAATGTCCAGCTCTATCAAGGTCAAAGTATCCAATGGGACAAAGGTCTAAACACCCGTGTGGAAATCTAGATCTACTTATGAATACGTGCAGTTAAGTGGATATGAAAGCTTGTAGGTGGGCTACAACAACGGCCATATTAATTCTAGGCACAGGAGCTACTCCTCACGACTCAACTCCATAATTTTTTTTCCAGCCAAACTAATATGGGGCTGCTAAATCACATAAAATCAAAAACAGTCTGCCAAACAAAGGAGTTGTAAAAGGTTGGTACGTATGAAGAAAATAACTTAAAACGCTGGGGCACTATACCGTTTATGCCTGGCTCTGGCATGAGGTGCACACAGCAGGCCGCGCAGAATGCAATGGTGCACAGCTGGAGAAGTGTTATTCTGGCTTTACAAAAGCGATTTTCAGTGGTTTTACAAAGTTGCACACAGCTTTCCTTTCTGATAAATTGGATTCAAAAATATAAAAACCCACACGAAACATGCATCTGTCTACTCTCTCTCTCTCTCTCTGCAGTCGAGTCCTTCTCTCGTAGAGTTGCAGTCAAAGAAGCAGTCTTGTGGCCGTGTCCCCAAACGCATTCACCAGGGCAGCTTTCTGTTGTAGTCACCTCCACATTCAATGACAAACAGTACAGAAGGGCAAGTTAGCTGGTCGCCAGAATCTCTGCCGTCAAATTCAAATTCACTGCGTCCTTGCAGTCGGGATCTTCTTTAGCAATTAAGGAAGAAAAAAACTGAAGCAAAGCAACATGTTGACAAAGTCTTTGGGTCGAACTCAGCTTTTTCCTTTGACCTACTCCGTCCTCTGTTGCTCACTACGACACGTTCCTTCACTCAGCAGCACAGTGCTCTGTTCACACTGCCCTCCTCAGAGTGTGGGACAGATAGTGTGTGTGTGTGTGTGTGTGTGTGTGTGTGTGTGTGTGTGTGTGTGTCTGAGGAGGAAAGAGAGACGGGCAGATGAGTAGCCTGTTTGTGTGTACGTGTGTGCGTTCTGCATTTGCGTATATGTGTTTGAGTGCAACCGAGGAGTTCCTTGTGGCGGGTCGTAGAAGCAGTCTTAATTGGTCATCTGGCTCTACAGGTGAAACTTGAGTCTTCTGGGCTGCTGAGGGGGCGGGGCATAAATAATACAAAAGGTAGAGCGAGAGAGAGAGAGAGAGAGAGAGAAACAGATACATGTATCTGAAAATGAATGCCAGTAAGATGATGTCAGATCTATCAATAACTAAATATTAACAACCTATCATTTCTTTATTGATGGGCTATATTTACGCTTATGCAGAAGAGAAGTCACATTTTTTACCTTTATGTTATCTGACCTAAATCAACTCCTCTTTTTCAGAGTAACATATACTGTCAAGTGTGTGTGTGTGTGTGTGTGTGTGTGCATATGAGCGAAGATAAGTGACGCATCATTCTAAGAAACATTCACGTTCAAATAGCATCAGCATAAAGAATGCAGGAAGCCACCTGCCTACAGAACTTCCACATGCTGAACAGCCAGAGAAAGAGCAGAGGCAGGAGGAACACCCACTTGTGATGTAGATATATGACGTCTTCGCTCAGGGAATCAATAGGAGAGGAATGACTCTCTCAAAACACACACACACACATCTAGTAAAGGATCAGTAACAGGGCTGTGATTATTAGTGCCATCAACCAAATTATTCCTCTTCCAGAGGGAAGGGGTCGGATTGCCAGATCTGTCCTGTTACAGGGTATCGGTGTTGGGTTGCCAGATCCTGATCTCTTGGTCCTGGTGTGTAAGTCTATCGGATCATTACCAAGCAGCAAAGAGCATATGTTGTGTACGTGCGTGCATGTTTGTGCATGTGCGTACAGTGTGTTCATGTCTTTGAGTGGGTGCACATGTGCATAAAAAGACGGAGAGAGTAATGAAAGAGCATTTTTTCCTGCATTTCCCGCCTGTCACTAACCGTGCATCTGCCTTTGAAGCATAATGAAAAGACCCTATCAAACATGAAGAGCCCTGAGTAGCAGCCAGTCTTCATCTTCCCAAAGCAATCGCTGGTGGCAGGTGGTCCTCCCGTCTTTTGAAATAATTTGTAGAGAGGAGACAACACAGAGAAACTGGGATTCATGCCCAGGAGAGAAAAGCAGAGCAGTGGACTTGATGGGGCTCATCAAAAGCATTCAGGTCCTGAGGGGGAGCAGTAGACCATCTTTGTCACTTTACACACACACACACACACACACACACACACTCACACGCGCACGCATGCATGAAGCAATCTGCTGCTATCTAGTGGGCCAGCATTACACCTGCAGCACCTCTGATAGTTTGGAGTTGGTTGGTCCAGGTAAGTTTACAGCAAGTGGAGACAAGGCAATTACCTGAGCACTTTGCCTTATTTTTCCATGATTTAATCTCTTTTTATAATGAGTGAGCCACGAGATGAGACACGGTGGGTAGTCTAACTCCGGGTCAAACGTGTATCTTGCAGGAGAGAAGCAGATAAACCAAAGTGTGCGGTCAAAAGGGACAAGGAGGCAGGGAGGAGGGAGGAGCGAGTGCACCGAAAAGCCTACCTTTCCTCCGGGATACCCGCACCGGGGCTCCGTAGTCACGTTTCCACATCGTCTCACAGGGAGAAAAAAAAAGAAAAAATAACAAAAAACACACACAATAACCTGAACTGCGACACGTCCCGTTTACGCCTCTCACACGGTTCCTCCTCACCTCGGACGAGGCTCCCGGCTCAAGAGCAGCAGGGGCCGGTCAGTGGAGAGGAGGGGGGGAAGAGGTGCCACCGGGACCGGAGGATGAATATTTAACGACTCGCTATTCTTCGGTGACCCGCCCGGGGGCTTGAGTTCCACCCGCCGCGGGGAAAAGTGACGAGCATTGCGGGTGGGCCGAGTCGGCCTGACGTGGTGACACACACACACACACACACACACAGACAGACAGACAGACAGACACACACACAGACAGACACACACACACACTGGTGTTCTGTTAAATAAACGAGACGGGGGTGAGGCTCAGATGAAGTGAACTCCTCGGCTAACGGCTGAATGATGTAGCCTAGCTTAAACCCCCTGTAACTTTAGCATTAGTTCGTTAGCATTAAGTTGAATGCTAGCTAAGCTAAGTAGCTTAGGTTGAACGTTTCCTCTCACCGGGGACTGAGGGGGGGTCATTAGGGGGGGCGAAATGCTCAGTTTCAAGGTCTCCACGTTGAAACAGTTCTTCCGTTGCCCGCCAGATGGACCCGCGCGCCAACAAACCAACATCCCGGTGACTCCATGACCTGGACGACCTTGGCGTCTCCCCCCACGTGACCGGTTATCAAAAACAGGTTTTTGGAGGGAGTGCTTTGATGTTGAACCATCTGGAGAGAGCTCACGATGCAAGACCTCGCCCTTCTTTTCTTCCTTTTTTTATTTTTATTTTTTTAAACAAGCCTTTAGGCTACATTCATTTTCACATAGACTTCACCTTGTAGATGCATTTGCATTTACGTTTAGGGTTAACACACACACACAGACACGTGAACATGTTGACATGCTGCAGTCTCGGTCAGTGCAGGCAGCTCTCCAACCTGCCAGCTCGTCTTCTCACCGAAACCAGGTCACCGGTTTTATTTATTTTTTGTCCTCTGACGGCATCGTAATCAATTATGCTACTTAAACAGATGCATGAAAATATAGCTGCGTGCAATCAAATAACCCGAGCTCTCTGTTTTAGTCGTATAATATATTCAAATAAATCAGTGTTTTCCAGTCTGGTGGCCAAGACTCCCTTAAGGGGTTCTGGAGAAGATAAACAGGATAGAAAAGCAGGAAAAAAACATGTTTATGCTCAGGAACTGGAGGCACTCCTCAAGCCCTTATATGTTTTTTTTTTGACTGCATTGTATTACTGATTTAGCCATTTCTAAAAAAAAATATATTTGAATGAATTTGTCTGTGTGTCTGATGGTGTCTGTCTGATGGTGGTTTACAGCTGTGTTATCACTGACGATGGGCAGCACATAGGAATGATATAATTCTAAAGGAGCGACAAGCCACGAATGGGGAACCACTGGATGAGCGTGATGGCTGCTGGGGGCATCGCTCTCTTTCATTCATTCCCCCGTGGATCCGGGGTTATTTTACAGAGCTACATGGTAGTAGTCATGCTCTCTGGGAGAAATCCTCACCTGAATAATTTTGAATTTTTGACTGCAGTGTTGCAAACAGGAGTCAATGGTAAAAAAAAAAAAAAAAAAAGGTGTCCCATTGGATCACTGAAACACTAAATATCTGTAATGCTCGGCATGTTCCCCCTTTCCAGCCTTAGGCCCTCTGAATCTTTCAAGGGAAAAGCAATGGCTTGATCCTGCGGGAGAAAAGTCCTTTTCTCCCCCCCCCCCCCCCCCCCAATAACATAACAAAGCCTTGTCTCTGGAAGGTGGTGATGCTTCCTCGAGAAAAACGTTGCAATAGGCATCGGGCTGGAATGCGCATTGTTATTTTTAGTAAGGAAATATTCGAGGAGCAAGATTAAATCATAAAAAAATGCTGTTGCCGAGCTGAGGACGGAAGCAGTCGGCGCCGCTGGACGAATGGCAGGCAGCGGACCGGTGGCGGAGCACCAGCATTGTTTTTTTTTTTTCTTCCTCCCGAAGGAGTCTGGATCTGAAACAGCTGCTCTGAGACACTCGTTCTCCACAACAAGTCAGAGGGAAAGCTCCCACCGGGACAGAGAGAGAGAGAGAGAGAGAGTGTGCCTTTGTCTGTGTGTGCGAGAGAGACGGACGGGGGCACAAATGCATGGATAGATAGAAAAAAGACAGAAAAGCAGCAGGGTACATCCATCCACATCCACTTAACAGGCTCCACCTGGATAGGCCGGATAGTGGAGGACATTTGGACTGCCGCACTAGCGAGAGCCCCGCTGTGTGTCTCCATCAGTTTCAAATAGTCCCCGCTGCATGCGGGAGGGCCCTTGAGTCACATTTTCAACCACTTCCTGTTCGAGAGAGAGAGACACAACCGACTGCCATTGCGCTCCAAATCATAGTGGTTTGTTCATGTCGCTCACAAAAAAAAAAAAAAATACGACGCATCTGTCTTTTACAGAATCCCCATGCATGGAAAGAACCGTCCACACCCGATAGATGGAGTACGGCCGTGTGCATGTTTGTGTGTTTGTCTGCGTGTGTGATGGGAAGAGAAGGTATGGGTTACGTGACAGTGACAAATAGCCTTAAAGAGGATAAGACGCTGCATTTGTGCATCAGATTGAATGCCGGAGGAATTTATAGCAGCAGATCTTATCTCCTTGCAGAGAGAATTCGTACACACACTTTAAATTGAGTAGAGATACATGTCAACTCAGCACAATACACTTATAGTGCAACAACGCTAAACAGCCTTTTACCAAAAGACATAAATATGTGGTAATGAGCATGAACAATACGCAATTAGGTTAAAATAATTCAATTTGACGGAATTATTGAGATACATTGTTGCAGCATTTAGTTTAGAATTAAAATATGCACGCAAGGGTCTAATAGCGTAAAGAAATGAATATGTATGCCCACCACTGCGTTTAAAAGGATTTCACTATTTAAAAAACAAATTCTCGAAAATAGGGTAACAAACAAATGCAGCAGATTTTCACTTTGAAAAATAGCAACCCGAATTTTAACAACCACAAGCTCATAAAGACGCATTAAAGAAAAATCTAGAAAGACTTCACATTTGACACAAGTAGCGTATTAAAGTGCAGCAGACATTTTGTCTTTCAAAGAGAGTACGGCAGGGGAAGTGGATGCTCAGGAGCTTTAACATGAATGCTCTCATCCTATGATATATTTTTTTTTTTTTTATCACGATTTATAGATAAAAAGCAAGTAAATGCAAAGAGACACTAATTGTATTCTGCAGTTTTCTAAGAAGCTTATATTTCTACAACATCTGTTGCATTTCATTAAATCCACCACACTGTGAAGGCATTTCTTTAAATGACTGCTGATAATGATACAGCTTGAAGAATTGAACATCCCCTGCCCCTCCTGGGTGTTTTGAAAACACAACAGGCTGAGTAGTTCGCTCAGTGCTGCTTCAGATCTGCGCCAATCTGGAGTGCGGGAGAGCAAAGGGGACGCGAAGACGGAATTGTCACGTTGTTTTCCACACAGCAGGTGATTATTTGATCATCAGCAACCACTTGGTTCTGAGATCACGCTTTAATGTCGGGATGGCGCTGTGGATCGGAGATAAACACCTGTCCTGGCGCGACGGAAAAAAAAAAAGAATTTCCATGAAATCCGACGCATCTCGTAAACCCATTAGATGAAGCCAAATTACATTTTGAGATCTTTTTTTAAATATAGCAGTGGGTAGTCCACCCATAGATGGGTATTTTCCTATTTTGGCACACAGGGGAGACACACAGGGGGGTACCTGTGGCCTCACACTTACCAAACCTGCTTTTTTGACTAATTGTGGAGCAATTTGAGACATTTATTCGCATCACTCGTGACATGTGGAGGATACACAGCTGCCATTTATCAAATTGGTTTCTCTCGCTCGCCGCATACTGATGCTTTGTGAGCTGGCAAATTCTACAAATTCGTTCTCACAACTCCGCACTATCCTCAACGCTCTGATGTGGACACCTCACTCTGAGGACCATTTTGTGTTCAACCTCAACAGCCTGCAGTAAAACGGGAAGGATTGAACACTCTCCTGCAGTGCTCCTAATAAGCTCCCGCTTTGCTGGTTAGAACCTGCAAACACAAAACATTACATTACATTACATGCCATTTAGCTTTTATCCAAAGCGACTCACAAGAAGTGCATTTCAACCAAAAAAGAGATACACACTCAGAAGATCAAATTAGCCGATTTACAACATGCCATTATAAGTACATTTTAAGTAGTACAATTTGTTAGTGTTTTTAGTGGAGGTATAGTCTGAAGAGGTGTGTCTTTAGTTTGTGGCGGACGTTGTAAAGGCTCTCTGCGGTCCTGGTGTTATCAAAGAGTCGTGATCTTGAAAAACAGAGGTACCCTAACAATTGTGGTTGGAAAAATACCTGAACCCTTCACCTAAATATATTTTCTGGTGTAATAATGTTATATTGACTTATTTAATGTATTAGGCAGAACATTCTGTGGTCCAAATGGGCAGCCAACCAAAGGTTAAATAAAGATTGAAAATCAATCCCCAAGAGGAACAGAAGGACATGACTGAGGAAGCAGCCGACTGGGGCCACTTTGCTTTCTCTCACCACTGCCTGGACCCAGTAATGCAGCAAATGGGCAGATGGATGGATGAAAATCGGTAAACCATTACATTCGTAGACTACTCTTACTCCTGCCATTGTTGGCATGGTTTCCATGCTCTCTGCGCCTACGTTTTTGCAGCCTCAAAATCAGCAGATACTAGTGCCAATACAAAATCAGGGTTTACTAGTCAGATAGAAAGATGCAGGTCAGCAACAGGTAGTCCGTCAGCAGAGGCACACAAGACCAGAAAGGACCAGCAAGGCTGCAATAGAGAGATGTATACAATGACTAGAACTAATGTGCAGGCGGGTCGTTTCTATGGGACGGCAATGGAGAAATGAGATTCAGGTTATCTGACAGGTTGGGATCCCTCAGACCAATGCTCCCTTAGACCAATGCTCCCTCAGACCAATGCTCCCTTAGACCAATGCTCCCTCAGGCCACTGCTCCCCAGTACACTGCTCCTTCAGCCCACTGCTCCCCCAGACCAATGCTCCCCCAGCCCAATGCTCCCCCAGCCCAATGCTCCCCCAGCCCAATGCTCCCTCTGACCAATGCTCCCTGAGCTCTATGCTTTTTTTCCCCATGCAAATTAAGGCCTATCTTTCCTCAGCCCTTTGTTCCCTCAGCCCTTTGTTCCTTCAGCTTCAGCCCTGTTTCCTCACTTCTTTGTTCCTTCAGTCCTATGTTCCCTCAGCCGTATGCGCCATCCTTGGCCAATGTAAAAACTGTACCCAATAACGGACTGACAGGCCAGGGCCAAAACATGACATCTTTGGCAATGCAGGCTCTGATCTCAGAGATCACAGGACTAAGGGAACATAGACACACTGTGATAAATCTGGAATAAGACCCAGAGGCCGGCTCAGCAGGTAGGAGTAGTTCCGCAAAAGCATGTTTTAATAGTCTAAATGGAGGATATATAGGTCAGCAGCCGGTATAGGCAGTCAGGGGAGGCCAACAAGACCCGACGGGACGATGCTGGCAGACAGTTATCCAAGGCTGTGGACAGAGTGACTTAGACGGCTAAGCAGATAACAAAACAAGGCTGAAATAATCTTTAAAATGACCGGAAGTACTATAGCACGAGAATGATGAGGCAGTGAGCAACGAGAATGCAGACAGGCGGAGGATCAGATTAGGTGACTGGTTGCTGAGGGCAACCGGTGGACCGGGGTGGAAGAGGAACCGTGGAAGTGTCTAAAATAATAGCAGAGGATGGACGAAGATCAAAGCTGGTTAGTGGCAGTTTTTGATGTTGTCTGTTTGAAATGGATCCTTTCCTCTTGATATTTTACTGACTTTGATCCCCCAGTTGGCTGTTGCATCGTATTCATTAGTCATATATACTTTTCTATTTACAGCAACTAAACAATAGTTTGAAGGGGAGAGCCGTGGACCAACGGCGCACTCTATACCCCCCACTCCCTCCCTCTCTCCCTCCCTCCCCCTCAATGCTGGCCTTCAGGTCCCAGTTGGCCACTCATGATGGTCCGTCCACCTACGCCTCTGAGTGTTGTTGCCGGAGGCAGAAATGTACAGGCAACAACAATCAGGATAGAGACGAGAGGGAGCCACCACATCATCACACTTCTACATGGAAGCTTTCACTTTCACTGGATTTAGCACACGATTAGCGACGCTCTGACACAAGCAAAAGACGTTTTACTCTTCCCTCCGCCCCTCCGTGAGAGGAGTAAACGATTACAGTAGGTGTGTTGCCAGAAGCAGCTGGTTAAAGTCAAAACACAGCTGGAGTTAGTACACCTCGTTCAGGTGTGACACATTCGGCTCGTTCACGCACTCGCAAACCCCCCCCCCCCCCCCCGCGGTTCTGCTCTGCGAGTCTGATTACCAGACGCAACGGCGGCGCCGGGATTCTTTACACCTTGTGAGTGTGAGTTTGTGTCATAATGGAATATGTGGTCCCGGGGACAACAACTGTAGAGGGAACCCCCCCCCCCCCCCCAACCCTCCCCCCAAAAAAAAGAAGTTGCCTCGAGTACTTAACGAGATGTCGCCAACCTCGCAAGGTTGGTGGAACGACGCAGTCAGGAAACATAGCGGCTGCGTAGTTGAGACCAAAGGAGCGGCCCATTCAAGATGGTTGTGTCTCGGCAAAAGGGGGGTTAGGATGTGAGGAAAGGGCTCATTTTATGCCCCCCCCCCCCCCCACCCCCTGGTCTAATTTGGCCTCGCTGCTTGAGTGCTCCCATCGCCAGATACCGTCTGCGCACCGCCTTACCCCATGTTGACCTTCCAGCTGCTCTTGGATATTCTGCACCTTATGATCTGGTTGAAGAGGATCACGTTTTCTTCACAAAAACTTTTAAAAACTGACTCACACTCCTCATCTCGGGCGGGTGCTTTCCTTTTTTTTTGCATTTTAAATAACGCAATTTCAGACACAGCCCAAAAAAAAAAAAAAAAAAAGAGCTTACAGCTCCGCACAAAATATTAAACACACATTTCTTCAAACAACCAGTATGTTTCGTTTTGCATTCTGCAGTGTTATTGTGCGTAACCAGCAAAATCACCCAACACTTTTAACAGCATTTTAGAGCGAGAATGACACTAACAATCTTACAGTCCATAATAGCCTGTTTGTGCTGTTCTCCCGAGTGTGGTGTAACGAGGATAATATTGGCCAGCGGGCTTTCGGAGTACGGAGTGTCACAGAAGATTACACACCAGGTGGCAAAGACACTGCTTTCCATTAGAGACAAATAGTCCCAGCGTAACCATGTTTATGTGGCCACACTGATCACGCCGACCGGACTAAGAAAATGCCACGGTGTCGCCTTACAAAAGGTGTGTGTGTGTGTGTGTTTTTCCAACTGCGTCTGTGTATAACGCTGCATGTTGAAGCCACCCAACTCTCTCCATCGGTGGTCCTTGAGGCCAATTAGTTTTATGCAGAGCTGGAGTTTCCCATTGCCGTTCTATTTTTGTCTATATTTTTGTCACAACGAGTGGGCACGAGGGCAAGGAGATCCCAAAAATTCAGGAAGGCGAGGCGGGAGGAAAAAAAAAAACCCGCCGTGGCGTGCCGACAAGCCGAGACATCCATAACATGCAATGATGTCGCATGGAACCAGAGGCACACAGGGCTTAAATACACTGCGGAGTTGCAGGTGATTGGACGCAGGTGGAAATGGAATCATCGATACACCAGACAATCACAGGGGAAGACGGGCCAAGGCAGGAAGTAAAGTTACCCCAGGGACATGACACTACAAAGTAAAACAGGACATGAACCCAAACGGTGACACATTTAGCAGTGTATTGTTTTGATTGTCAAATCATTGATGATTTTTTTGCATATCTCTTAGAGGATAATTGATAGAAAGTTAGTTGATTATTGAAGGCATGTTGATCCGTCAATTATCGCTGAATTACAACGCTGATACCAACCTCCCCCCCCCCCCCCCAAATCTGGAATTATCCCCATACGGACTATATTCCACTGATATCTATGTTTCATCAACAACACTAAATGTTTAAGTACATTGTTTTCAGCTTTCGAGTAGTTCATGTTAATGGAAAACAAGTGAAACAAGTGTACTCGAGGCTTTTTTAGAGCTTGAGGGGGAACCTAACAATGCACTGTGGTCACAATCAGGTTCACATTTCCAATCCCACTTATGCCGAGCGCCTCGCTCGCGTTGATCCTGTGCGCGATGTCGACGGACGGACTGACCACCACCGACAGGCAACTCCCAGCGGTACCCAGGAGCAGCTCATATGTTCGCACAAACCTTTGAAGGTTCCAGCAAATCTTGCATTTGGAGTGTGAGATCCCATCTGAGAATAAGCAACGTTTCAATTTTCGGTCTGGTTTTTGTTCATATCGCCAGTAAGACATTTAGTGCAGCCTCCGGCGACGCTGATAATAGAAAGGCCATAAAGAGCCACAGCCTCGAGATGAGCTATTTTAAATGGTCCTGTGGACGGGGCCAATTAGTTTGATTTGGCTTCAGCTTCCAGGAACTGAAACGCACTATTGCACCAACTCTGTGGCCGTGGAGCCCAAAGTACCCAATGTACCGTAACCTCTGAGAGCACAAATGTTTTAACACCCTGATCACACAAAGGGGATTTCCTGTATCACGGGGGATTTGCGAGCTGTAAAATTGACTAGCGGATTTTGCCCTGGCGCTTTATGCGCAAAATAACCGACAAATGTGTATTTCAGCAGATCAACTGGACGACTTCATTATCTCACATCTTGCAACCCGCTTCCTTAAAGTACGAAAGGTAGAAGTGCAGAATGGCCCATTTCAGATTCACCTATATTATGACACTGGGCTGTAACTATTGATGCATTCATGTGTTCATCACTGTGGTTTACAAGCCAGTAAATGTGGGGCTAATTCAAGTCATTATTGGGAAGATTAATCTTTAATACTTCATCGTAACTTCTTAGCTCTGTGCTTTTAATGTATCTGCGTGTAACGAATGATACTAATAGAATAAAAAGCACAATATTTCCCGCCGAGTTAAGTTATAAAGCAGCATTAAAGGGAAATCAAATAGTAAAGTCATTGGGTGTCCCCCGCTTTGAAGCTGGAGGGACTAATGAAACCTGCCTACCGGCTCATTATTTAACAAGTTCTAACATGTTTGTGTAATACGTGCAAATACATGGACTTTTTCCTTCACCTGGTGTTCCTTTCAGGTGCGGTGACCACTTTGAGTCTCCACTGGTTGGTTGCCAGGCCGCGGCATAGTGACACAGGGAAATGCACTAATAGTTTCTCTCTCTTATTATACGATAACCACACCACGCGGAACCCTGTTGTGCAGATGGACATGTGAGATACTGTCACGTTAACCAAGTCCAGGTCTTTTAATACATATTTAATTTGACTGAAGTTACTGAAAATATAAATTATTCAAAGCTTGCGCAGAAGAACTAGAAGTATTCTTACTTTAGAAAGGTATTCAGAATAGTCGAAGAGATTCTCCCATGTATGCATATTTAATTCACCTGCTTCAACCCAAAGGATGTATGGTTTCGGGGGGGGGGGGTTAAAACGGAGGACGGACTATTTTCTGAAAGAGAAATCTCCCCAAAGATTCAAAACTTTCTACATCCTTCCCTGCAATTAATTATTAAAATATTGACTGAGGCGGAGGATAATTGCCGGCGTGGCGTAGTGAAAAAGACACAGCAGTGCATCACTTCCCAACAAAATTGATCTGGCGGCTGCACTCGCCGTGATCAGCGCATGTGACAGGAAGTCATCCCCGTGTCAATTTTAGAGATGAATGCTCTCTAAGAGGTGCCCCACACATTTGATGATACCTTTGAGGTCGAGGGCCTCTTGGGAGCGCCCCCTCCTCCCCCTCTCCCCCCCTTTCCTTTCCGAGGCTTCGCCTGAGATGGAGGCGCCGCACACTGCCCCTGTCTGGCTGCACGGAAGCAGTGGCGTCTGTGGGAGAGCTCGTTCCAGGTCACCCACTCGTCTGTGGGCGAGAGTGAGAGAAGGTGGAGAGAGTGCAACAGAGGGAGGGAGACAAGTGAAAAAGACAGACTCAGATGGAAGGAACATCTATACCTTCGGTAAACGCCAGCTCAACGCAACGCTCTGCTTTCGGATGGAGAGCCTTGAATACATTTGTGTTTTATTTTGTTGCCATTTATTGACGGAGTGATTCATTTCCTGAGTCTATATAAAGCCCCGTGCTGTAGCTACACAACGCCGCGTCTTCGCCGCGCCACTGCCTCAGTCGGAGAAGAAGGTGAAAAAACAAGACAAGACAAGAGTCGAGATCATTGTATAAAAGAGAGAAATTTCATCTTGTGGGTTTATCATCATCCCACCTGCTTTCTTCGCCAACCAGCTTACTTCCAGTCGCATGGAGACATTACAATGAATCATTCTGGTGGATTTTTTTTGTGTGTGTGTGTGTGTGTTTGCCTTGTCAATCAAATTGACAGATTGTTGTCAGATAAACTCAAGTGAGTGCTGGCACGAAGATGCCGACGCATATTTAAACCCGGGCGGGTCCGTGTCGTGAACTGCTGTGAGGTATACGAGCTGGTCATCTGGGATTTGGGGGATTTGGAGTAACTGCCCTCAAAGTGTAAAAAGCACAAAACCCAAAAAGGCTGTTCTTAAAAAGACACAGAGATTGATAGTAAAAATACAACCCCATAAAGTGTCAGGCCTTGTTGTCATGGAAACAATGTGCCTCTTGTACCCAAAAAAAAAAAAAGGCTGTTAAGTGAAGTCGACAGTTTCCAGGCTCCAGTGGACCGTGTCTCGCTCGAGCCGCGCAGCCAATTAGCCGCGCGTGCTCTTTGGAAACAGACTTCCGCGTCGGAGCGCCCGCGCGGCGCGGTGCAGGTGCGGTTCAGCGGAGACGCCGCACGCCAAGCCCCTCCGCCAAGCCCCTCCAAATGAGCGGCTGGCGTCCCGTGCAGCCGTGAGCGCCTCAGGCTGTTCGCGAATGGAGGTGGGGGGGGGGGGGGGGGGGGGGGTCGTGTATAGACCGGGACAACCCGTAAGGCGGAAGAAACACACACACGCGTTATCTGGGTGGCGCTAAAGTGATGACACTGAAGAAGTCAGTTACCATGGATGACAACAAAAATTGCCCACGTCATTTTTGTCAGAGGCCTTGGGTAATAGTTTTCTCTTGCATGCTATTTATTCATTTATTTAACAGTTTGTTTGTGAGCCTGCTGGAACTGCTTTGGTTGGACATTTTATTTCCTCTGATTTATTCCAAATTTCAGAGCACTGGGCATTGACTGTTAGCCAAACAACACCAGTGGAATGAGCTTTTGTCTTCAGTAATTATACAGAGTAATAACCACATACTTAGTACATTGATGACGCTCCAACCGTCAATAATGGGGCCAATTTGTTTCCCAAATACTTCGTAATTGGACACCCTGTGAAATTGAATCATATAAAATAGGCATAAAAAAACATGCCCATTGGACTGTCGGATAGAGCGTCTCCGGGCCTCCTCTCTGCCGCCTGGTTGACTTCGGCCCCCGGATGTGACGTTGCCCCCCCGCCCCCCCCTGAAAGGCACCGCGCACGGCCACGACTGAGCCGAGCGACTCCCGTGCAACGCGTCAACGTATTTCCCAACACATGCAGCTGTCTGCAAACAGAGCGCAGCTGACTCACCATTGTCCACGCCAGCGTGAACCGGGAGAGACGGAGAGGATCTCTGCGCCACCGGAATGTCCCACAAAGCACCGCATAAAGGGGGGCGGCCGCAGGGCCTCGAATGAGATTATATTTAAACAAACGGGGGAGCTTTTCCAAACTTTTTTTTATTTTATGGCAGCCCGCAAGAATGTATCATTCTATTTCCTTGGAATCGGTTTAATATTAAAACATAGATATTGGGAGCTCAGGGGATAAATGGAAGCAAGCTGATGATAGCATTGGGCCACATTTTGAGGGTGTCCTAAGTCGGTGTGATAGAGAAGCAGCGCCATTCAATTTGGAACCTCGGGAATTCTTCCCTGGCAAGAAAAGGCACAGACCACTCCTTGTGTGGTCTGTCTCCCTCTCTTTTATGTCCGCGTTACGCAATCGGCGGATTCTTTTTTATCGCAAGCCTCGGAGGCTCTGGCTCTGACGGAGGAGGATGGAGGACCTCAACAGGTGGAGATTTTTATTCTCGGGATAGAGGAGGAGGAGGAGTAGGAGGGAAAGTGAAGTGTTCCTTAATAACAAGCCCTCCGGTCTGCTTCGGCTGTGTTTGGCCTCAACGTGTAACTCAACAGCCAGTCCTGGTAGATCCCCCAGGCTCGCTTACATGACCCCGTGCACCATCTGTCTGCAGAGGGACTCAATGGGAACACTCAGGAGGGAGACGCAGAGATGGGAGGGCGGGGGTGAGGGGAACACCCCGAGGAGCCCCCCCCCCTCCCTCCCTCCTGTGCTGCAGTTTTGATCGGCTAATTATGTTTAATTGAAGCAGTGTAATTGGCTCTATTTCCTCTTATCTTACCCGCAGCCTATTGCCAACCCTGGCGCTGACGAGGGCACGTGACACACAGTAAACGAGGGACTCGGTGTTTCCCCCATTGGGAGGGAGGGAGGGGGGGGGGGTTAGAGCGCTTGAGCGGATATTGAAATGTTTCATCTGTGCGCAGAGGACGCACCGAGGAGCGCGAGCGCAACGAGGGGACTTTGTTTGACGCCGACACAGTCGTCACTGCATCCACACGCGGGCGCGCGCGCGCGCACACACACACACACACACGCATACACACTTGCTCGAGCGGAGCACAAACGGGCGCGCGCGGTTTATTTTGGCTGTAAGCGGCAGCAGGTGAGGGCCGGTCTGAGGCATACCTTTCCTTCCTCCTGGTGGTGGAGGGGGCAGAAAAAACGGACGCGCACGAAAGAGAGGCAGAAGAGACAATTTCCGTTTTAGAGAACAGTAAAGTTGGAGCCGATTTTTTTTTTCTTCCAAAGGGCTAGACGGAGCGCTCTCCCTCTCAACTCGCCACATACCCTCTCGATATTTTATAATAATGGGAGGATGAAGTCACCCAAGTCGCCCCTCCCCTCCACCTCTCCGCCCCACCGCCGCTCTCCCATTGAGGCCCGTTGCCCATATGTTTAATTAACTAGGCTGATGTGTAAGTACCTCCAGCCAGCGAGTCGTGGGCGGGCGGGCTGCGGGGTGAAGACACAGCCGGAGAACATCTCCTCCTCATTCCACTCCGCCCGGGCGCGCGTCGGGCTGCGGGAGCGTCGCGCTGCACAGATACCTCGACCCGTTTAAACTTGCGCCCTATTTGTTACGGGTGTTCGCGTCGTTGCGGCGGGAGCGCGGTGCTCATTCGGAGAGCGCGCGGGGGAAGAAGCAGGGTGAGAACAGAGGGAGAGAGACACATTTGAGTGTGATGAGATGTATATATGTATTTATACATATTATATATTTTTAAATATATATATATAAGTGTGTGTGTGCGTTTAGATGTTATTTGTGACGGAATTCCCCTTCAGTCTCCAAGAAATCCGCGAGCGGCGCGAGGAGGAGGAGGAGGAGGAGGAGGCGCGCACC